>NW_026057579.1:1602473-1819988 GCF_023721935.1 Panthera uncia
ACACACACACACACACACACACACACACACACAAAGTTTCCATATAAACCCATCCCCACACACCCACAGCACCCTCTACTCTCCGTATCCTGCACCAGAGTGGTACATTTGTAGCAATTAAAGAAACTATATTGACTCATTATTATCACCCAAAGTCCATAGCTTATATCAGGATTCACCCTTGATGTTTTCCATTCTATAGGTTTTGACAAATGTATAGTGACATTTATCCACTGTTGTAGTATCATACAGAATAGCCTCATTGCCCTAAAAGTCCTCTGTCCTCTGCCTGCTCATCTCTCTCACACTGCTCCCCTGCATCGCATTGCAACCACTGATCTTTTTACTCTTCCCCTAATTTGGCCTTGCCTGGAACATCATATACTTGGAACTGTACAGAATGCAGCCTTCTCAGACTGACTTCCTTCACTTAGTAATCTGCATTTAAGGTTCTTCCATATCTTTTCACGGTTTGAAAGCTCATCTATTTTTAGTGCTAAATAATTTCATTGTCTGAATGAACCACACTTTATCCATTTACCACTGAAAGACATCTTGGTTGCTTCCAGGTTTTGGCAACTGTGTATAAAGCTGTTATACACATCTAAATGCAGGGTTTTGTGTGAATGTAAGTTTTCAGTTCCTTTGGGTAGAAACCTAGGGGTGCTATTGCTGGATTGTATGGTAAGAGTAGGTTTAGTTTTGTAAGAAGCTTCCAAACTGTCTTCCAAAGTGGCTGTGCCAGTTTGCATTCCCACCAGCAATGAATGAGAGTTCTGGCTACTCCACATCCTTGTCAACATTTGGCATTGTCAGTGTTCTGGATTTTGTTCATTCTGATAGGTGCATAGTGGTATCTCACTGTTGTTTTAATTTGCAATTCTCTCATGACATGATGTTGAACCTTTCATATGCTTATTTGTCATCTGTATTTCATTGATGATGTGTCTATTCAGGTCTTTGGCTCATTTTTTAATTGGGTTCATTTTCTTAATGTTGAATTGTTAAGAGTTCTTTGTATATTTATTTACCTGAAATATCTTTTGCAAATATTTTCTTCAGTCTGGCTGTCTTCTCATCCCTTGACATTGTCTTTCACAGAACATAAGAACAGAACATTTTCAATTTTGATGAAGTCCAGCTTATTATTTCAATTAGTTCAAATTAGTTTTAATGTATCTTGAGAGTCCTTTTTTGACCTATGTGTTACTTTTTCTTTATTTTTTTAAATGTAACTTATTGTCAAGTTAGCTAACATACAGTGTATACAGTGTGCTCTTGACTTCAGAAGTAGATTCCCATATTCATCGCTTACATACAATACCTAGTGTTCATCCCAGCAAGTGCCCTCTTCAATGCCCATCAGTTGATCCATGTGTTATTTAGAAGTGTGTTGTTTAATCTCCAAGTATTTTGTGATTTTCCAGCTATCTTTCTGTTACTGATTTCTAATTCAATTCCATTGTGATCTGAGAGCATTGTATAGATTCTATTTTTTAAACTTGTTAAGGTGTGTTTTGGCCCAGAATGTCTATCTTGGTAACTTTAGCACATGTTTTACTTTTTATTATGTGGCGAACATAGTATAATAAGTTATATTTTCATCACTCAACTTCAACAATTATCAACACATGGCCAATCTTATTACGTTACTGATTTCTCACTTTCTGGCCGTTTAATTTGATTTGATTTGATTTGATTTGATCTAAGTGTTTAATTTAATTTTTAAAGTAGGCTCCACGCTCAACATGGGACTTGAATTCATGACCAAGATCAAGAGTTGCATGCTCTACAGACTGAGCCAGTCAGGTGCACCCCTCACCCCCACCCGGCCATTTTAAAGCAAATTTTAGACATGATGTAAGTTTATCCATATATACTTCCATATATATTATAATGTAGTCATCACCTTTGTGAATGTGATCCTTTGGAGTTCAACAAAATCAGCCCATACTGAAACCTATTGGTATCCTGCTTTTACCCACCCCACTCCATGCCCTTACCCTTGGCCAAAGCTAGATAAATCTAATTTGGCTCCGTGCATTGAGAAGATGCCAGAGGCTGGTGATGTAAACATGCCTTTAGGTAGCTATTTTGGGTGGGTGAGGGACAGTGTTGCAGTTGGGAGTCTGAGTCCAGCTGTCACCACCTGTGAGCCATGTAAACCAGAGCAAGGCATTTAACTTTAGAACAGTGTCTTAGTTTTCCTCTCTGATTAAATGGAGATCATAAGACCTACTTCACCAAACTGTCGTGAAGCTTAACTGAGATAGTAGAAGTGAAAACCATGTTAGTCGTTATTATCCATTGGCACAAAACCATGTTAGGGAAGATTTTCAATTAGCCTTTGGTACAAGAACCTCTTTTGTACACAGGAAAGCCTGTGCCTCTTTAGAGAAGAAAGTCCAAAACACACCCACCCCCACCCTCCATGAAACCACAAGCTCCCAGGACACTAATTCTCAGAACAAGGCTGAATTTAGACCCTGGTAGAGACTGAGTCTTAAACACGAGATACTAGGCAACCCAAACTATCCATCATGAATTGAGGTATTATCTGATCCACTGAGTCATAAAGTTGGCTTTGTGAAGATATCCAGATGGCAAACAGACACATGAAAAGATGTTCAATGTCACTCATCATCAGGGAAATACAAATCAAAACCACAATGAGATATCACCTCACACCTGTCAGAATGGCTAAAATGAACAACTCAAGAAACAACAGATATTGGCGAGGATGTGGAAAAAGAGGAACTCTTTTGCACTGTTGGTGAGAATGCAAACTGGTGCAGCCACTCTGGAAAACAGTATGGAGGTTCCTCAAATAATTAAAAATAGAACTACTCATTGACCCAGAAATACACTACTAGGAATTTATCCAAAGAATACAAAAAGACTAATTCTAAGGGGCACATGCACCCCAATGTTCATAGCTGTGATATCAACAATAGTCAAATTGTGGAAAAAGCCCAATGTCCATCAACTGATGAATGGATAAAGAAGATGTGGTATATATATACAATGGAATACTACTCAGTGATGAAAAAAAAATGAAATTTGTTTTTTCAACAACATGGATGGAACTGGAGAGAATTATGCTAAGCTAAATAAGTCAGAGAAAGACAGATACATGATTTCACTCATATGTGGAATTTGGGAAACTCAGATGAACATAGGGGAAGGCAAGGAAAAAATAAGATACCATCAGAGAGGAAGGCAAACTGTAAGAGACTCTTAAATACAGAGAACAAACTGAGCATTGCTGGAAGGGGGGTGGTGGGGTTTAAATGGGTGACAGGCATTAAGGACAGCACTTTTCAGGATAAGCACTGGGTATCATATGTAAAATATGAATCACTGGGTTCCACTCCTGAAGCCAAGACTACACTGTATGTTAACTAACTTGAAAATACATTAATTAAAAAAGGGTGTAACTGACATACAATAAACTACATATGTTTTAAGCATAATAATAATAATAATAATTAAGTTGGCTTTGTTCTCTTGGACTGGCTGCTCATTGGTTGAGGGGATGTAACTGTGGGCAGTCCCAGCTTTACATCTTGGGAGAATGCAACCAGAGAGGAAATAGGGCTGTTTTCCAAGTTCTAATGAGAAAAATCCCACAGAAAAACTCTGTCCAGATCATATGCCCATTGCTGGCCCAATCACAATGCCTTCGACATCAATTCCCAACTTGTGCCACCTACCCTCATTAGTAGCCAGAAGCAGACTCATGGCTGGGTGCAAGGATAGTTTCCTAGATGAAGGAGGTTGCTGTTATGGGCAGATGATATAAATAATTATATACCACACAGATACATACTAAATTTTGCTATGGAGGAAATACATGCTTGTGAAATAATTAGTATTTTTTAAATTCTATTTTCATGGTGTCACCAATATATTGTCTTTTACTCAGAACAAGGTATTTGCCTTTTAATATAAATTAGCAAATAACTTAATTCAAAGTTTCAGAAAAAAAGTATTTGATCCTGTTATTTTCAGCAAATTACTGTGATTTTACAACTCAATTCATGTCCATGAGATGAATATTTGTCATTTACTTTATAGTAACCTTTATAAAGGGACTTATTAAGCCCTGGCTTAGGGTGAACAAGATTTAAATTGCCCTTCTTGCCTACTCTATGGTACATAGGGCTTCTTTCTTTCTGTGGCCACAAATGCCTGTAATTCCCAATATTATGTGAGATTGTCAAGTGAAAAAGTATAGATGGAAGAGAAGACAAAGGAACTCTGCAGGACATTCCCTTCATGGGTGGAGCAAGCAATTGAAGCTAGAGAAAGAAGCAAAGAGGGAATTAGAGAAGAAGCAGAAACTGGAGAAACCATGACATAGGCATTAAAGAAGAGTTGTGGGAAGGAGAGTAACCTGGAGGCTAGGAAGTCTAAGATCAAGGTAATGGGAGGATTCAGTGTCTGGTGAGAACCTCTTCCTGGCTCATAGATGGCCTTATTCTCCTTATAACCTTACATTGCAGGAAGGTAGAGGGAGCTCCCTGGGGCCTTTTCTTATACGAGCACTACTCTCGTTCATGAGGGTTCACTCTCAGGACCTAATTGCCTCCCAAAGGCCTCACTTCCAAATACTATCACAATGGGAATTAGGCTTAAATGTATGAATTGGGGATGGGGTAGGTGCATACCAACATTCAATCTATAGCACACACCATGGCAATGGGCTCTATTATTAGTGATGTTGAGTTATTTGAGTGTGAGGGAGGTCTTTTTGGAAAACACACTGTGCAACTCACCTTGAGATCAGACAGAACACCCCTCCCCCTGAGTCTAGACCCTGGAGAGACTTTCAAATTGAGCATGTGGCTGACAGGCAATTTTTGAGATCCCCTAACTTAGAACAGCATTTCCCTGCTGAGTGGTTAAAGGTTGAATTAGTTTGCAACTTTTTCAGAGTCCTGCAGCAGCTGTGACTGTGGCCCAGAGGCTGGGGTATTAGGAGTAGGAGACAATGACAGCTATAGTTTGCTGCTAAAAAAGATGTTAGACTAGTCAAAGGCAGCCAACATGAGTAGGAGTGTCTGGGATAGCCTGGCTCTTCTTTCCCTACCCATAAGGGTCCGGTTCTCCTGGAAAAGAGTTTTCTGGTCTATGGGACAACTGAGGTTTGGAATCCCTGTCCAAGAAAGCTACACTATGAGCTGGGGCCAGGCTCACAATGGGGTCTGGAGATAAATGCATGCTGTGCTTTGCAAGTGTTGTGGCCCTCCAGCCACATGGGCACATGCTGCCCCCATGAAGTCCAGCTATGTGTTCAAAAGGCAGTGAACAAAGCAGAGAAGAGAACATCACCTTGAGGAATCCTCCTTCCTGGCTGAAGAAGCAGTAGCATCTTGACCTGCCAGCAACATGACACAGGGACAGCAGGTCCTCCATCCTGTTCAGATCATGTGGCAAACCCTACCCCCACCTCCATAGTGTCTGGCAAAGTGTTCACGGAAAGGTCAGAAGCTTTCTGTGACATGCTTGGCCCATGAGCAATACTAACTCTGAGACAATAGAAAATATGTGTATTAGTCTCTGCCCCTGCTTTCTGGCACAGGGCTCCTAAAACCCTTTTAATTGCCTAAGTGATAAGAACACTAGGAGCATCATTTGTTCCAATATTTGGTCTTCGACCCTGGTTTCTCCAAAATTTCTTAGGATTCCTGGGTGATAGGAATGTCTTTTGTTCTAATGCGATGACTCTTGATGGACTCCTTGTTAGGGACTTGTTAGGGTCACCAGAAAGACCAAGCCACAGTTAGAAGCTTGGAATTTTGGGGGCACCTGGGTGGCTCATTCAGTTGAGCCTGTTATGATCTCATGGTTTGTGGGTTTGAGCCCCACTTCAGGCTCTGTGCTGACAGCTCAGAGCCTGGAGCCTGCTTCAGATTCTGTGTCTCCCTCTTTCTCTGCCCCTCTCCTGCTCATGTTCTGTCTCTCTCTGTCTCAAAAATAAAATAAACATTTTTAAAAAATTAAAAAAAAGAAGTTTGGAATTTTCAGCCCCATTCTCCATCTTCCAGAGAGGAGAGAGGGGCTGGAAATGGAGGTAATGATTGATCATGCCTATGTGATTAAGCCTCCATAAAATCTCAAAAATACAGCATTCAGGTTGCTTCCAGATTGGTGAACACATGGAGGTGACAGGAGAATAGTGTGCCTGGAGAGGGCATGGGAGCTCCGCACTCCTTTCCTGGCCCTATGCATCTGTCCCATCTGGACGTTCTTCTGTATCCTTTATCATACCCTTTTATAATAAGCTGGTAAATAGTAAGTAAACTATTTCCCTGGTTCTGTGAGCTGCTCTAACAGACTAATGGATCCCCAAAAGGGGGTCATGGGAACCTCTGATTTAAAGCCCATTGGTGAGAAGCACAGGTGAGAACTTGGACTAGAGATTGGCATCTGAAGTGGGGTGGGGGCAGTTTTGTGGGACTGAGCCCTCGACCTGTGGGACTCAATACTATCTCCAGGCAGATAGTGTCAGAATGGAGTTAAATTAAAGGAAACAGCTGGTGTCACAGAGTACTGCTTGGAGGGGACAAACTTTTACACACGTCCAATGTCAGAAGTGCTGTGAGTATGGTAGTTGTGTGAGAGCAAAGGAGACACACAGGAGGAAGAGTGAGATTTTTCTACACACTAACAAACTACAGTGTGTATGGCCCAGTGTGTATTCCAAAACACTTTCCTAGGTTTTCTAACTCAATGCCCATGACAACCTTATAATATCAATGTTATTATCACTACTATATGGATGGAGAAAAGGAGGCTTTTATGGGTCAAGTGACTTGCCCATCTCCAAAAAGCTAAAAATTATCAGAGCTAAAATGCAGACCCTGGTTCCCCTGCCCTATGAAGCTTAGTTAAAATGAGGGGCTTGTGTGAGATCTGGGGGTACGTGTGCGAGGCCGAGTTCCAAGAGCAATCTTTAATTTGCTGCTTTTCTTTTTGATGACAATCTCAAAAAAAAATTCCTAAACCATGTCTAATGACAAATTCTCCCTATTTTCTGTGAAAAATCACTGAAGTGTTCATAGAGTAAGACTTTTTGTGTGTTTTTCTCAAACTGGAACAAGGAATCTGTGGGTCCACAAAAATAGTGTCAGGGGTTTCATGAGATATTTTTTGTGTTTAAAGCAGTTGTAAATAGTATTCAAGTTTGAGAAATACTGGACCAGATGCTTTCAAAGGGAGACTCTGGCTCTAACATCTATTTTATAGATTTACTGTGAAGTAGGAGTTGAGTGACTGGTTAGATTCACTCACCATCTATTCACTCAGTCTTTTGTTTCATTACCCAACGTTAATTGAGTGCCTAGTATGGCTTGAGGCTACAGATGCCAGAAAATAATAGACTCTATTCCTGACTTTGTGGAGCAATGGTCTGTTAAGTGAGCAAGATGTGAGGAAAAAAGGTACCATAAAAATAAAACGATACAGTGACCTGTGCGCCGCAACATTTACAGTGTTTAGTGATGCACAGAAGGTGAGGAATTGCTTGTGTTTTAAGAAGACGTCATTGTTGGGATGAAAGTCACAGGTAGGTCTACCAGGGGGAGCAAAGGATGAGTGGTGTCAGGGTCACTAGGATGAGGCACTCAGGGGACAAGACTTAAGGCTCCCATGCTCAGGTGTTGAGTCTACGTTTGCACAATGACCCTGAGAGGGGGTGCCTCTTTGAATTTTGCATCCTAGTTGCTTCAGTCACCTCACACTAGGCCTGGCCCAAGTTACATGGTGGAATTCTTTGTGGCCTCCCCAGATCCCCTTTGTTTGAGCAGGACATCCATCCCCTAGCTGCTGTGGAGTCAGCGACTAACAGCTCACGGCAGACCCTCCCTCCAGAGAATTACCTTCAGCCAAATGGAAGTTATAGCACTTGTGATATTATGCCTCTTTCCCACTCCTCACCCAAGGGCCCCCCACAATTAACACTTACTGGCTTGGAGATACAAAAGGAGAGAACCTGAAAGAGGGACTTCTGGAGGGGACCCATTTCCAACTGAAGTGGCGAAAATTATTTAAAAAAACCCAAAAACCATGGAAAGCCTCTGGAAATGGTCCCAAGGGCAGATAGCAACTGAAGAAATGTTTATGCAAGAAAACCTACTAGAATTCAGTATGAATAGCAAGAGTCCGTAGTATTCGAACCTAGGTGCGCTCCCTGCCTCCACCTTCCCAAGTCAGGGAGGTGGAAACCCCACTCCAGACTGGTTTAGCCAAGAACACTGGCTCCTACCCCTCTTTTCCAGCTCCTGGGTAGAGAGCTGCCTTCCTGAGAGAGCTCAGAATTTGTCATCTGGCCCCCAGCTATTTGTCGCAGGTAAGTGTGGCTATCTGGTGGGGGTTACCATCTTCCACCCAGCCTGCACTCCTGAGGAGGAAGTTTTGCTTTGGGTGGGAGATCCCAATTGCTCTTGTCCCTGCTTGTAAGCAAGACAGTGATTTCTTGCCAGGAGAGGTAAGTCAAGGAGAATGAAACCTGGCCATGGAGGACATGCTGTGTCCCTTCCACTGAGTTCAAAGCATTCAAAGTCTAAACGAGTCACAGAGCCAGAGAAGTGCTTTCTCTTCTGGGTACATATTCCAGCAGCTCAAGCTCTTCCTGGGCTCTGGAAGCATCCAGTCATCCTAACACCAGCATAAGGTGCAGGTTGAGACACTAGGACCCAATCCCTCTCTTATTCTCGACTCTTAGGAGGCACTGAGAATTATGAGAGGGAGCCAATTCTCTAATACTTTTCTTTGTTTTTGTTTTTGTTTTGCTTATCAGCATGGCTGGGAAGGCTACTGGCATTTAATGGGCAGGAATAGTCCTATGCATCAAAGAATTATCCCACTCAAAGGGTCAGTTGTATTGAGGAAAACAATACTAAATCTCCTGAATGCATATTTCTGACCTTGCTTTAATATGTAGCTGAAGATGGATTTGGCAGCACAGTTAGCCCCGTATCTTTTTTTGGTGCCTCAAACCAGGTACTGGATAACATGCTGAGCCAATATTCCTGGCCCCCCAGCATGGGTGGGTACGGGTAGGTATTATGTTTCTGTCTCCTCCATTCTCAGAATTTGTTTCATGGTCTGGCACTGGAATGGAATGTGTGCTCCCGATCACCCTCTCCGACCCAGACCCCACAGAAAGGAGGACCTTTGGGTCTAGCTCCTGTCACTGACATGAGGTAAGCTTCATCCGACCTGCCCCAAGATAGTCCTTCTCTGGCCTCAGTCTATGCAGAGGTCAGCAAGTAATTTCTATAAAAAGCCAGCTGGTAAATCTTCAGGCTTTGTGACCCACACCCCCTCTGTCACAACGACTCAACTCTGCCAGTGTAGTACAATGGCAGCAACAGATAGTTCATAAGCAAATGCACATGACCATATTCCAGTAAAACTTTACTTATGGACACTGAAATTTGAATTTCATGTCATTTTCATGTGTCATAAAAGGTTATCCTTCTTTTGATTTGTTCCAACCATTTAAAAATGTACAAGCCACTCTTAGCTCGTGGGCCACGTGCTTACTGCACGTGTAACCAGGCACTGTCTTTGCACTTCATGTTTGTTCTCACAACAATGCTTTCAGATAGACACCATTGCTATTCTTGTTCTACAAATGAGAAAACTTAGGCATAGAGATATTGAATCACTCACTTCCTTGTCTTGTTCTGGAGTAGAACCAGAATTATCCCACAAGTCTGCCATGGATTCTAACAGGAAGGAGAAATTCACAGGCATAAACATGGGGCCTTGAAGAAATTTCAAATGACGGAAGGATCATCCCTAAGCCCAAAAAGCCTGCGGGAGAGGAAGCAGAGGAAAGGGAAGAAATGGCCAGGAAGGGAGTCAATCTTTAGGTCTTGAAGGAATAGGTACCCTTGTCTTCTTGTCAGCCTCAAAAAGATGCCCGTGTCTTTAGCAGGCACAGAGCAGGAGCATAGCAGAGCCCTGGCTCAGATGACCGATGACCAGATAGTCACCCTGCACAGCCATCTCTTGGACACAACTTATGGGTGGGGACCCCAGCCACGACTCCAGTTAGAGTCTTTTGCGAGGCCAGAGACGGAATTTAAGGTAAGCTAGAAGAAGTGAACGGACTTAGGTTTCTCACATACCTGTGTTTGTGGATTGAACGTCACAGCTCTTTGCTTGCTGAAGACATGTTTCTCAGGAGGATGGGGCCCAGGAGTGAATATCAGCACAGAATGATCCCTGGTGCACTCCCACCATCAGCCTCAATGTGTGGTTCTGGCACTGCCTCCCTGGCTTCATCCTGACACGTTGCTCCCCAAACTCAGTGACAGGGTCTGTTAAATCCATGCCCCCCAGCAAGCTGTCCATGGCAGAAAGGCATTTGGAGGGGTGATTTGTTTCTCTGATTGCTATTTTTTAAGTCTCTAGACCAGTGTCAAAGGGCATGTGAAATCTATTAAGAGAAACCAGAGAGACAGCTGTAGCCATGGCCAAAAAAGAAGTCTTCCCAGTTTATGTTAAGAGTTTTTGCTGCAGTCTTCAACTCCTCACCAGTTTCCTAATTATGAAAACAGTGAAAAGTAGAGGTTAAAAATAAGTAGGTAAAGCTATTAAGATGAAGTCATCTTTTCAAGCAGGTAAAGGAATCAAATGAAAGGGGAGGAAAAGAGTTATGGTTCAAATGCCTGAAACAAACTCAAACCAGACAAAACCAGAGCTTAAGAACTCATGTGGTAAACGTAATGGCATGATTTAAATATAAAATTATTTTTAAGGAATTTAAAGTAATGTAAATATGAAAATGAATATCGACAAAAAAGGACCAAATGACTTTGGGGGCCCCTGGGTGGCTCAGTCATTTAAGCGTCGGACTCTCGATTTCAGCTCAGGTCGTGATCTCATAGTTTGTGGGATCGAGCCCCAAGTCTGGCTCTGCACTGACAGTGTGAAACCTGCTTTGGATTCTCTGTCTCCCTCTCTCCCTGCCACTCCCCCACTCGTGCTCTCTCTCTCTCTCTCAAAAATAAACATTAAAAAAATTTCTTAGAGGACCAAATGACCTTTAAGATTGAAGAAATAAATCCTAAGCCAATATAGTGTGTTCAGATAGCAAAAGAGACTAAAAGAATAGAAATCATGAAATAAAAATAAGGAAGCTAATTTATAAATTAAGTTTTTATTGAACTATAGTTAATATACAATGTCATATTAGTTTCAGGTGTTCAACATAGTGATTCAACATTTATCTACATTACACTATGCTCACCACTGTAAGTGTTGTTACTGTCACCATGCAACGTTATTACAATATTATTGACTGTATTTCCTACGTTGCGCTTTTCATCCCTGTGACTTAGTTATTTTATACGCCTAAATTTGTAGCTCTTAATCCCCTTTCCCTATGTCACTCATTCTCTCACTGCCCTCCCCTCTGGCAAACACTAGTACTAACTCTATATTTATGGGTCTATTTCTGGTTTTTTTGTTTGTTTGTTTTGTTTTTTAGATTCCACATAGAAGTCAAATCATATGGTATTTACCTTTCTCTACCTGACTTCTTTCATTTAAGGTCTATCCATGTGTCACAAATGGCAAGAATTCCTTCCTTTTTTATGGCTGAGTAATATTCCATTGCATATTACCACATCTTCTTTATCTGTTCTATTGACGGGCACTTGGGTTGCTTTTTTATCTTACCTATTGTAAATAATGCTGCAATAAACATAGGAGTGCATATATCTTCTCAAATTAGTGTTTTTGTATTCTTTGGGTAAATACCCAGAAGTGGAATTTCTGGGTTGTATGGTAGTTCTATTTTTACATTTTTGAGGAACCTCCATACTCTTCTCCACAGTGGCTGCACCAATTTGGATTCCCACCAACAGTGCACAAGGGTTCCCTTTTCTCCACATCCTCTCTAACACTTGTTATTTCTTATCTTTTTGATACTAGCCATTTTGATTGGTGTGAGGTGTTATCTCATCGTGGTTTTGATTTGCATTTCCCTGATGATGAGTGATGTTTAGCATCTTTTCATGTGTCTGCTGTCCATCTGAATGTCTTCTTTGGAAAAATGCCTATTCAGGTCCTTGCCCATTTTTTTCAATTGAATTGTTTTGGTTTTTAGTGTTGAGTTTTATACTTTTTTAAGATATATTTTGAATATTAGCTCCTCAGATATATGAAAGCTGATTAATTTGAAATGTAAAGAATTTTTTAAAGAACATTGAAATAAGTAAAACCAAAAGATCAAAAATGTTGAAGATAAAATAGTAACTGCTAAAGCATAGCAGGATTAGAAAAAGAAAAATATTAAAGGGAAAAAAACCAGTAATAAAAAGATTAAAAATCAAACACCATGTTAGAAAAATAAAATATTATTTAAAATGCCTACAAAATAAAAGTCTAAAAAGTTTAAAAAGATTAAAAGCAAACAAATATGAAAAGATTAGAAAGATAAAACTAGAAAACTGATAAAGACTTTAAAAGGTGAAAAAATAACACCATTTGAAATAATTCAAAGCATCCTAAATTAGAACAAAAACCAGAGAATTCTAAAGTACAAAGATAAAATTATTTCAGACTAAATCCTTATTAAGGAAAAATATACTCATGACAAATGGTCAAAGGTGAGTGTCTAAGCATGAATTTTGGGCTGAAGCAGCCCTACAGGGAGGTGAAAGGGGGTCCAAGGTGGGAGCAGTGAAAGCGGGCAGGACTCGTGCCCTTGTGGAAGCCCCTTGAAGGATGCTGCAGGAGAAGCCACACTGCAGGAATAAGCAGCTGACAGCCAAATCTGTCAAGCCAACTGGGCTTCCAGGAGGCCCCTTCTCCCCCTTATATGTGCCAGTCACAGCTGCAGCAGTCGATAACGGTCTGTGGTGGCGTTGGGCACCTTTTTACACTCAGGGTCACAGACAGCATAGGACAGGAGTAAATGAACACACCAGTTTTGAATACAAATTAACTCACCCTTCTTAGCTACATGTTCTTAGGTAAATTTCCTAAGTTCTCTAAGGCTCAGGCTTCTCATGAGAAAAGTGCGAATAGTATACCTACCTTATGATGCCTTTTGGAAGATTCTACAGCTAAAGCTTACAAATTCTGTTACAAGTAATCAACAAAGGATAGTATTTATCCTTAATTCACTAGGAGGAAGAAAGTCCAATTGCCTTGCAGCTATACAGGAAAAAAATTTTTTTAAGGTGTTAAGATTTTTTGAAGAACCAGAAAAGGTTGAACCATGCCATCTTTTTTTTTTTTTTGACTTAAAATAACACAAATTTATTATCTTACATTTCTGGAGCTCAAAAGTCCTAAAATCAAGTTATCAGCAGAGCTAAATTCTTTCTGCAGATGTAAAGAATCTATTTCCTTGCCCTTTCTAGCCTCTAGAGGCATGTGTGTGATGTGTGTGCTCTCTCTTTCTCTCTTTCCCCCCCCCCCCCCCCCCTCCCCCCCCCCCCCCTCCATCACTCATTTCTATAGTCATGATCTCCTTCTCTGACTCTCCTGGACCTCCCCTTCCCCCTTTCCCACCACCAAGGAATCCTGATTACATCATGGCCACCTGGGCAATCTAGGCTATTCTCTCCATCTCAAGATCCTTAACTTAATCATATTTACAAAGTCCTCTTGCCATGTAAAATGATATATTTACAGGTTATGGGGATTAAGACATGGATGTCTTTAGGGGACCATTATTCTGTCTACCATATCCCCTATGAGGATTAACCTAGTATCCATCTTAAGGTGCCCTAACTCTTTAAGCCCTAGCTCGTATTAGGGGAGGATTATTCACATCTACCTCAGAGGAACTTCTGCCATATCAGACCTCTGCAGTTGAGAATATTCCCCTGACTTTTTACGTATGCAAATGGGGCCCAGTGCTCAGTCCAGGGGCAAACAGAGAGCCCTTCCCAAAAAGGGTATGGAGGAGTGGAGCCCAGCGGTTTGTGGTGAAAGTCAAGGGAACACTGTACTCTGGGCATGTTACTGTCCTAGCTATCTAGGAATTCATAAGAAAGGTAAAACAGTGAGAACTTATTGGAAGGAGGAAGGAAACTCAACCAGCTTCCTCAACTTTCTTAGCTGCACTTATACAGACTTGTGTGTGTGTGTATGTGTGTGTGTGTGTGTGTGTGTGTGATAAAATTCACCATCTCAACCATCTTAAAGTGTACAATTCAGTGGCATTAGTACATTTATAATGTTATTTAACCATCACCACTATCTAGTTAGAGAACGTTTTCATCACTGCAAAAGGAAACCCTGTACCCACTAAATAGTCACTCCCCATTTCCCTCGTCTCCAACCTTTGGCAACCACTCATCTACTTCTGCCCATGTAGAATGTCATATTCAGATAGTTCATACAAATGGAGACATACAAAATGTGGTTTTTGCATCTGGCTTCTTTCACCTAGAACAATCTTTTCAAAGTCCATCCATATTGTAGTATGTATCAGTAGTTCATTATTTTTTGTGGCCAAATAATATTCTGTTTTATAGATATACCACCTTTGTTTATCTGTTCATCAGTTGATGGACATTTGGATTGTTTCCAACTTTTGGCTCTTGTGAGTAATGCTGCTATAAGCATTCATCTATGAGGTTTGTTTTTTTTAACATCCGTTTTCAGTTTGGGGTACACACCTAAGAGTGGGATTGGAGGGTCATATGATAATTATGTGTTTAATGGGCCATCTTTTATTTAAAAAATTTTTTTAATGGGCCATCTTTTAAAAATACAACATAAATAAAACTTAAGTAAATTCAGCAAAAAAAAAAAAAAAACATTACCATATTCCAGTAGGGAATAAACGCTCTCAAGGAAAAGATGGCAAAAGAGAGAGGGACAAAAGAGGAGAGAAGGAGGGGAAGATGAAAGGAAAGAGAAAAAAAATTAAAGAAAAAACCATGAATTAGTTGGGGTATAGATTCAGTCCTGTAAAAGAAACCAAAATGACAATAGCCTGGACAAAATAAGTGTATTTTTTAATGATGTTAGAGTCATGGGGCCAGGGTTGCAACAGTTTCCCAAATGGCAACTCTAATCTCTACCATCACATCTGCACTTAAGGTGGCCAACTTGTCCCAGTTTGCCAGAGACCTTTCCAGTTTTAGCTCAGAAGGTCCTGAGTCTCAGAAATCTGTACAAACAGGGATTGTTGGTCACCCTATAATATTCCATCCAGTAGGAGGCATAGGGGAGGAAGCGCAGGTCATGCCTTCCCTTTAAAGGTATGACCTGGAGGTACACTTATTGTTTTTGTTCATATTCTACTAGCCAACAATTAGTCACATGGCCACATCTAGTTATAGGGAAGGCTCAGAAATTTGACCTTGGTCTGGACAGCTACGGACCCAGCTAAAACTTAGGGATTCATTGCTAAAATAGAATAATGGGTATACAGAGACAACCAGCTGTCTCTGCCAATATACATGACAAAGAGAGGTACGGGACACAATGGAAGCAGAGAGAACTGTGCAAGGAAGACAGGGAGATATGTCATTCGGTTTGTCACTGCTGAGGTTTGTAAGTCTAATTGTTAAGAGATTATTTCCTCTTTGAATACTTAGCGATTCCACCAACTGGTTAGTAGTACAACCAACAGGTGATTATTAAATGTGTCCTTTTCCCTCCTTCCTTCCTTCCTTCTTTCTTCCTTTTTTTTTTTTTTTTGTTTATTGATTTATTTTGACAGAGAGAGTGGAGGAGGGTCAGAGAGAGAGGAAGAGAGAGAATCCCAAGCTGGCTCCATGCTGTCAGCATGGAGCCTCATGGGGGGGGGTTCAATCTCACGAACCATGAGATCATGACCTGAGCCTAAATCAAGCATCAGACACTTAACTGACTGAGCCACTCAGGAGCCCTCTTCCTTCTTTTTAATAAGGAACATCCTTTATCAGTCAAGCTCCTGGCAGCAAATGGCAGGTTCAAGTGAGACAACTGAGGAGAATGTAATGAAGGGATTGTCTAGGGGGTGAGGATAATCACAAGGATGGTGCAGTACTCTAAGGCTAGCAACTATGTAAAGCCATCATGCTCCTCCTCTCAAGGGCAAGAGGAAGAAGGGGTTACTGGGGCCTGGAAGAGCAGCTGTGGTTGTAGGAGACTGCCACCCAGCAGGAGTCATGACTTCCCCTGAAGGAATGTAGTTAACTCAGGGTCCAGTAGGGAAAGAAGAGCCTGGGGAATAAACACTCCAACCATTCTCTCCTCTTACCCTCCAATCTCCTCCCCAATACAAGGGTCAGCATCCTGGGGCGCAGAAATAGGAGGAGGCAAATCCAGAGGGGCAGATACAAAATACCAAACAAATCCACTTTTCATTAAAACAGCTCAAGTGTACAGAGTTAATAAGCATGATTTAAATGAATTAATAAATAATAAAAAGAAGTAATAGTTACTTTACCTTTTAAATTAGCCTTACTGTTATTAATTGTAACTTCATCTAATGCTAGTCTCATATAGAGAACTTGATTTGCAATTCCCTTTGGAACTCATCTTCAATCTTATTTTGAAGACTATTCTAAGACTTGTGCTTACCCACCAGACTCACTTTGTAGATTCCTGTCTCTGTTTTCAATAGGGTATTTTACCATGTTATGAAAAGTATTTTATTTACACCTGTAATTATCCCCTTGACATGGCTTATTAACTATGGATGCATGACTATGAATGCATCCCCCATAATAAAAACAAACAAACCAAACCATCTTTGTGGGCATGTGTTCATCCTGGGATTCCAGTGATATGTTTTAAAAGAGATTGAAGCTTCTGGAAAGTCAGTGATCTTTAAAATTCTACCTTCCGTTATAAAGAAAACATGTAAATGAGTACAACAAGCACTAATTCCCTAATAAGCAACAGACAAAGGATATGAGTAAACAATTTTTAGAAAGAGGATAAGAAATATTCAGTTTTACTAGTGATCAAAGAAAAGCAGATTTTAAATAACCAGATTCAAATTTGGTTACCAGCAAATAAGCAAAATCAGAATTTGTAAATCTTACCTAGTACTATCACGGGTGCAGAGAAACAATGTCACTTGTCCAATTTTTTGGAAAGCATTTTGACAATATGCATCAAGACTCTTTACAATATTAATAATATTTCCAAAACTGAGCATTTGCCATGTGCCAGGCCCTTTTCTTGCAGCGTTTTCACCAAGTTTTCTATAGTTAACAAAACACACATTTCTTCTCTGTCTGGTGTGTGAAGGGGCGTGGCAATGGATAATAAACAAGTAAATAAACAACAGGATAAATTCGGGTAATGATAAATTCCACAAATAAAATAAACGTGTTCGTGGGAGGCGGGGGAAAGCGGGGCTTGTTAGGGAAGTTCGTGGGAGGCAGTACAGAGAGGGGCTTGTCAGGGAAGTCACTTTTCAAGAAATAAATGCTAAGTTGAGACCTACATGAGTAGGAGAAGCCAGTCGTGGGAAGATCTGGGAGAACAGAGTCCCAGATTCAACTGCAGGTGGCACCATTCTGCTTGGGAGCCTATGAGTCTAGGAAGTAGCTGAAGGCCTGTGTGGATGGCTGCAGCGGGGAGAAGAAACCAGATGAACGGTCCCCATTCATAACGGTTGGGTTTTACTCTGAATATGATGGAAGTCACTGGAGAAGTCTAAACTGGGGAGCGGTGGGAATCAGGAAGATCACTCTGTAAATCTGTATCTACTAACTTAGAAGTATGTCCAGGATGTAATATTTTAGATCCAACCCTGCCCTGGAGTTTATAGCACCCTGATGGAGTACAGGCTTGCAACAGAAATGAGGTCAAGTTATCAAAAAAGTTGTCTATGTTGCATGTCTGAGTTGCAGTGTGCTATGACTTCTGTGTTTATATAAAGAGGCAGTGTGACTCTTCGGGCCTCTTTGTCTCAGCTCCAGAAGCAAGGTGATGAAGAGAAGGTGATCAGTGGGAAAGCATGGCCATAAGATGCACATGTTGTGCTGCTGCTGTGTCATTAAGGCCTACCATCTTCAGAAGTTGACCTGTGGCAAGTGTGGCTTCCCTGCCAAGTAGAAGAGAAAGTATAATGGCAGTTCGAAGGTTGAAAGATGAAACACCACTGGGGCCAGTCAAATGAGGCACCTAAAGATTGTATGCTGCAGATTTAGGCATGGATTCCATGGAGGAATAAGATCTAAACCCAAGAGAGCAGGTGTTGCAACATTCAGTTCATCTTAAGGATTTCAATGATTAGTCACAATACGTATTTTGGTTTAAGATGATGATGATGATGATGATGATAAATAAAGAGGAAGTGTTACATATTGCTATGGGTCCAATAACTGCAGCCGGAATGCCCAGGCTTGAGCCCCAGAATCTCAGCAACCCTACTTAGTGGCTAGATATGTATCACTAAGAAGTTAGTGTATCAGTCCGGATAGGCTAGATTATACTACAGTAACAAATGACTTCCAAGTCTTGATAGCTATAGCAGCAAAGGGTATTTCTCTCTTGTGCTATGTGTTTGTTTGTTTGTTTGTTTTAATTTTTAAGTAGGTTCCACGCCCAGCGTGGAACCCAATGTGGGGCTTGAACTCACGACCCTGAGTTCAAGACCTGAGCTGAGATCAAGACCTGAGCTGAGATCAGGAGTTAGATGCTTAACTGACTGAACCACTCAGGTGCCCCACATGCTACATGTTTTTTGAGGACTAGGCTATGTCTCTACTCCATGTTGTTTTCACTTCAGGACCCATGCTGATGGAGCAGACTGTATATGGGGTATTGTAGGCCACTGTGGCAGAGGGGAAGGAAATGTGGAGAATCATGGGCTAGTTCTTAAAGCTTCTACTTCAAAGCGATCCACTTCACTTCTGCCAACATGATGTTACTGCTGAGTTTAACAGTGTGGGATTGGGGACTTTCATAGAAGAAAGAGAAAGGGGAAAGTGCAGGGAGAATAAAGGGTTTAAGTATTTCAAGATATTATGCAGCACCTAAGAACAGAAATTACCTGCTTCTTGAGGGTCATGTTAAGGGGATACAGAACATGGATGAATTATTTCATGGTGATATTAAAATAGGCTTTGTGGTGAACCACAAAAGTGAGTACAGCCATGAAGGGAATGCCATTCATGAAGAGCATCTGTGAGTAAGGCCACTGTGTGAAAATGGGGCAGGATGTTGGCCTGGATTGTGTCTGTGACTCTACTCTTTCTCTTTCTCTCATGCTTCACATCCACTCTGTCAGCAAAGACTTCAAAATGTATGTATCATCTGACTGCCTCCCGCCAGCTCCACTGCTACCCTCATCTCCCACCTGGACCGTAGCAATAGCCTCCTAATTGGACTCCAAACTTCTGCTCTTGCCCCAAGGAGCATCCTGACCAAACATATGTCAGGTCATCTCTCTCTGAGTCTGAAAATCTTCCAGTGGCTTTCCATTTCACTCAGACGAAAATCCAAAGTGCTTGTAGCACCTGTAAGGACTAACACTGGCCTTCTGTTACCTGTTAGACCTTACCCCTCTTCACTCACTCTGCTGCAGTCACTCAGACCTTCCTGGGACATGACAGGTACACCCTGCCTCATGGCACTTGTTGATCCCTCTGCTGGGAACACTCTTTCCCCAGGTACCCACATGCATGTTCCCACACATCCTCAGGTCTTTGTCCAGATGTCGCCTTCTCACTTAGAACCCCATTCATAGCACTTATTGTCTTCTGATATTCCATGTAATACCCAAATTTATTTTTCCCTATCTCCCCACTGGCATGTGAGCTCCAGGGGGTCAAGAATTTTTTCTGCATTGTTTATTGCTGTACCCCAGTGCCGAGAATAGAGCCTGGCACATAGCAGATGCTCAGTTAATCTTTGTTCGATATTAAATGACTCCACTGTAGCTGAGAAATAAAAAATTAAGCTGTAAGTGTCCTTAGATCAATTCACATCTGCAGTAGACCAGGTTTCCTACCTGTCTCCCGTTTCATGGCTAAGGTCACCATCCACCCATGGTTCAAGCCAGAAAACCTGGAAATATCCTGGATTCCTCCTATACTTTTAGCCCCTTTTAAGCATCACCAAGTCCTACTGTATATTCCTTATTGTTTCCCAAACCCTTCCACTTCCTCCATCTCTTCTGTCACTAATCTGGACCAAGCCACTATCTTCTCTCCTCTTGATTAAGAGAACAGTCTCCTGACTCATATCCCTCTTCTGCTCTCATCTCCTCCTAATTCATGATTTGCTTAAGCTTGCTTCAACCAGTCAATGGCTGGTGTATGCTCTCAGGAGAAAATCCAAAATCCCTGATAGGGCTTAAAAGCTCCTTTTCATCTGGCCCAGTATAACTCTTTAGACTTATTTCTCTGGGCCTTTACACTTACTCTTCCCTTGGCATAAAACTGTCTCTCTATCCCCTCGTTGCTTGGCTAACAGCTGCAGTGTCACTTCTTCCACAAACCTGCAGCTCAGACAGAACCCTGTACTTCCTATCATGGCATTCATCACCTTCTCTGCTGACTAACCTCCCACCTCACACACCCACCCTAATCTCCGAGCCCCAAGAGCAGGAGAATGAAGGTTTGATGCTCAGCCTACCCTGGAAGCATCAGAGAAGTGGCACTGGAGCTGTGTTTCAAACGTGAGCAGGAATTATTATCCGCCTTTACCAACATTCCCCACCACAGTGGTACATTTGTTACAACTGACTAGTCTACATTGACACATCATAATCACCCAAAGTCCATAACTTACATTACATTCACTATTGGTGTTGTACATTTTATGTATAATGTGTAGGATACTGTAAAATGACATGTATCCATCATTATAGTATCACACAGAGTAATTTCACTGCCTTAAAAATCCTATGTGCTCTGCCCATTCATCCCTCTCCCTGAGCTCCCAGTCCCCAGCAGCCACTGATCTTTTTACTGTCTCCATAGTTTTGCCTTTTCCAGAATGTCATACAAATGGAATCATACAGTATGTAACTTTTTTGGATCAGCATTTTTTACTTAGTAGTATGCACTTAAGTAGTATGCATCTAGGGGCACCTGGGTGGCTCCGTTGGTTAACCATCTGACTTTGGTTCAGGTCATGATCTTGTGGTCTGTGAATTCAAGCCCTGTGTCAGCTCTGTGCTGACAGCTCAGAGCCTGGAGCCTATTTTAGATTCTGTGTCTCCCTCTCTCTCTCTGTCCCTCCCCCCCCCCTCTCTCTCTCAAATAAATAAATATTAAAACAATTTTTTTAATAAATAAAATTTTAAAAATAAAATAAAAAAAGAATCTTCCCTGTCTTTTCATGGCTTGAGAGCTCATTCCTTTTTAAGTACTGATTGTCTAGATGTATTACAGTTTATTTATCCATTTATCTGCTAAAGAACATCTTGGTGGCTTTCAAGTTTGGGCAACTGCTGATATAATAAAGCAATAAAGCTAATATAACCATTTGTGTGCAGGTTTCTGAGTGAACATAAGTTTTCAACTCCTTTGGGAAGTATCAAGGAGCACAATTGCTGGATCCCATGGTAAGAATATGCTTAGTTTTTAAAGAAATTGTCAAACTGTCTTCTGACGTGGCCATACCATTTTTCATTCCCACTAGCAATGAATGAGAGTTCCTATTGTTTCACATCCTCACCAGCATTTGGTGTTGTCAGTGTTTTGGATTTTGGCCATTCTGGCAGGTATACAGTGATGTGAAAAATGGTTTTGAGGATGCCACATGGCAAGTAAATGGACCAATGAGAAGATTTTACTTTTCTAAAGCCTCTCATCACATCAACTATGTCCTCAGTTATACTTTATTACTGGTTCTAATAGCCAAGTTCAGTTAAATCAAATAAGTCAAGATATGCTTTCTTTTGGAAGTAAGAAGACATTTAAACAGAAAAAATATTTAAGGTGGTCTATTCAATAGTTTGCTTTTTTCATGAATACTTCTTCAACTTTCCAATGTTACGTATCACTTCTCTATGGCTCTTGTTAAACCAGGAACTGCAAGGATTAAACCTGTGTTTCTCCAAATATGGAAGAGATAAACCAGTTTTACTTTCCAGGGCTTTTGTGTTATGGGGGGAATGCCTCTCTCACTTTAGGCAAATAAAATGGAGTTCTGAAAGGCTATCACTCTTAAAAATCACTGACAGTGAAAACCTTATACCATCTTAATTTTCTTAACCTCTTGATCTCATCAGTTCACCTGTGAGCCCTGGAGAGTTTAAAATGTATGACTCTTTGTGCTTTATATAAATGTTTCCTTTCTCACAATGCAAACTCTGTCTTCCTTGACATATTAGAAGGATAATTTTCTTCATTTCCAAAGGAAAGTGCTATGATAATTTGCTATTTCAAAATTAATTTTATAAATACTGTTGTGGCATATGTATGCTTTAAAATATGTATAGCTAAACATCTCTTCTTTCATGAAAATAGTATTTATCGTGTTATTTTCATTAATAATGAATGATGAATAATAATGAATAATGTAATGTTCATTAATTAATGAAAATAACATATATGTGAATATGTTATTAATTATTTTATCTATCTATCCATCTATCAATCGATTGATCTATCTATAAAACTCTGTGATAAGTATTACTGGGGCTATCTTATCTGTGAGTAAACTGAGACCCATAGAGATTAGATAATGTGCCAAATCAAACAGTAAATGATGGAGCCAGGGCATGACTCAGGACCCATACGTGACTCCAAGCCCTTGTTCTTTCCACTGTTCAAGTACCTCTCCTTGTGTCTGTTGTTTCACAATGCAATTAAGAGCTTTCAGCAACACTGTTAATAATACCACAAGAAAGACCGCTTCACCCCCAGAAAGCTCTTAGAGGCTAAAAGGGCTCTGTGGGAGATGTGCATGATGACAAAAGTAGAGACCTGAGGGGGTAGGACCTAGAAACACAGTTGATTTGTTGTGGATACTTTGTCATACAGATGGGAAAGTTTTGTAGGGTCTTTGGTACTCTACTTTGTAGAGTACCTCCCAGATGCTATTCATACAGCTTACTCCTAAGGCAGAGCCATTTGGTTGGATTTATGTTCATTTTATAGGTCATCAGCATTTCATTGGTCTATTTTAATGTTTTATTTTTTTTTAATATTTTTCATTTTTTTTTTGAGAGAGAAAGGGAGAGCATGTGCACTTGCATGAGTGGGGGAGGGGCAGAGACAAGGAGACACAGAATCTGAAGCAGGCTCCAGGCTCTGAGCTGTCAGCACAGAGCCTGACACCAGGCTCGAACCCATGAACCGCAAGATCATGACCTGAGCTGAAGCTGGACGCTTAACCGACTGAGCAACCCAGGTGCCCCTAATGTTGTTTATTTTAAATCTGTAAACTCTTAGATAGTTGATTAGAAGATACAGATGCAAAAAAATAATTATTTAAAAGTTTTCTTAGTTTTCTTTTAGCACTGTTACAGTTTTATTTTTTCCTGCTTGAATCTTTGAACTTCAGGTGTAAAGTATGATGTCGAAATTCAATTTTACCTTTTTTTCAGATGACTATCCAATTTTTGCTGTGGGATCATTTGTCATATTTGTAACCACCCAGTGTCATTTGATAAAACACCATAACAAAGCTTAGTACTATTTATAGGAATACAAAAAGTATCTGGCATCTAGGAAAGCAAAATTCACAATGTCTGGCATCTGATCAAAAAACCACCAGGAGAGAGAGAGAAAGAGAGAGAGAGAGACATACCATCCACGATGAGAAGAAAAATCAATCCATTGAAACAGACCCACACGTCATGGATAATAGAATCAGTAGACAAGAACACTAAAGCAATTATTATTAATATATCCCATATGATCAAGAAGGTGAAAAATGGGAGAGATTAGCAGCAGATTAGATACTGCAGAAGGAAAATTAGTAAGCTTGAGATCATAGCAATAAAAATGATCTAAAATAAAACCTAACAGGGCATCAGCTGTAGGACAACTTCAGGTTGGCCCAAAATACGTACAACTGGAGTAGGAGAAAGAAGATAGAGAGGAAAACAAAACAAAACAAAAATATCTGAAGTAATAGCCAGTTTTTTCAAATTATTTGAAAATTTGTAAATCTACAGATCCAAGACTCTCAACACCTTCAAGCATAAGAACATGAAGAAAATTATCTCAAGTCACATGATAATCAAATGAAACTCACCAGCATAGCCACAATACAAGAAATGTTAAAGGAAGTTCTACAGATTAAAAAAAAAAAAAAGATATCAAATGGAAACCTGTATCTACATCAAGGAGTGAAAACCCCCAGAAATGGCAACTGCATGGGTAAACAATTAAGATTTTTCTTATTATCTCTTTAATAGAAAATTGAAAACAGAATAGTAAAAATGCATTTTGGGCCTTATGACATATGTAAAGGTAAAATGCATGAAAATCAAAAATCATAAAGGACTGAAAATGGCAGAGTAGGGAGGTTTAAAACTCTGTTCCTCTTTTATTTTTTTAGATGTTTATTTCTGAGAGAAAGAGAACAGGGGAGGGGTAGAAGATCTTAGGTTCCCATCTCCACACTGACAGCAGAGAGCCCTGTGTGGGGCTTGAACTCATGAACCATGAGATCATGACCTGAGCCAGAGTCAGGGGCTTAACCAACTGAGCCACCCAGGCACCCCAAACTCTGCTCCTCTTTTAAAGCAATGATTAAGTTTGTAAAAGCCATCTGAATGAACTTTACAGAACCTTAGAACATAATAAAAACTTATAACAACCAGGGAATGCTAAATGCAGAAAGAAGCTGCCAAACTTTTTTAATAGAGCATTGTTTGGCATTTTTCCTTACCTGCCTACCATCCTCAACCTCTCAGATCAGCAGCAGCCACAAAATAAGTCTCAATAAATTTAGAAGAATTGAAATCATACAAAGCATATTCTTTGACAACAACAGAATAAAATTATAAATCATTAACGAAAGAAAAACAAGAAAATGGATGAAGTAGAAACTGAATAACACTCTTAAATGATCACTGGGTCAAAGAAGAATCATAAGAGAAATTAGAAAATATCTTGAGACAAGTAAAAACAAGAACACAACACACTAAAACTTAGGGCATGCAGCAAAAACCGTGCACAGAGGGAAATAAAAGATCTCAAGTCAATAACTGTACAGTTTAAGAAACTAGGAAGAGGAGAAAAAACTAAATCCCAAGCTAGCAGAAGAAAGAAAATAATAAAGATTTGAAATCGTTGAAATAAAGGTTAGAAAACAATAGGGAGAATTAATGACACCAAATGTTGTTTCTTTGAAAAACAGCAACAAATATGACAAACCTTTAGCTATACTAACCAAAAAAAAAAAAAAAAAAAAAAAAAAAAAAAAAAAAAAAAAAAAAAAAGACTCAATAGAATTAGAAGTGAAAGTGGGAATATTATCAACCTTATAAAAATAAAAAGAATTATGAGAAAATACTATGAACAATTATACACCAACAAATTGGATAACACATATGAAATGGACAAGTTCCCAGAAACACACAAAGCACCAAAATTGACTGAAGAAGAAATATACAACCTGAACATACCTATAATAAGTAAAGAGATCAAATCAGTAATCAAAAACCTCCCAGTAAAGAAAACCCCAGGACTAGATGACTTCACTGGTAAATTCTACCTGGTTCATTTAGGCATATCGTCCTGCCTTTTCCCTTTTTTCTTTCCAGGTGTTTGTGCCCTGTCTTTGAATGCCAACCCTTTCTGGTTTTTCCAGCTGTGTGTATGTGCCCAGACTTTTCTGTGGTAATGCTGTGTTTACCAGAGAAATCTGCCTGGCGCATCTGCTGATCTCACGGATCTGCCTGGTATCTCTGGTTCCTTTCAGCCATGCCTGGTCATGTCCAGTAAGCTGAAAATGGATCCTGGGCATAACAGAGACAAAGGCAAGGATACAGATAATTTGGAGAGAACTGTGTAAAGAAGGAAGTTGGTTCAGAATATACATGAAAGGGGAATCAGCAAGGAACATGGGAGCAATAGATTCAAACTGTCAAGGGTCAGTTCAATATTTATTGAGGAACTGCTATTAACTAGTGCTACTAAGAATAGATTCAAAGAAAATAAGACAGGATAGAAAAATCCCAGGCAGAAGCTTTGAATGAGAAGGTAGGCAAGCCTAGTTTAGATGCAGGGAATGCATAAACGTTGGGGTTAAGACTGAGTCAAAGGCAAGTGTATCCAGGATCATGGTCATCTAAGGGTCAAAAGTTTCAAACAGTACATCAGAGTCAGACCAGTTTTTATCAAAAGAGTAATATAAGCAAACAAAATTGCCTTTTGCCTTCTACTTTGGATGTAGAAAACTTCAAGAGAATTTTGTTCTCACTGTAATGATGAAAATGAGCTGAGTAATCTACAGAATCATGGTTAAGTCCATTAGAAGCTCCAAAGAAATCTAATAAATGAAAAGCCATGAAGTGGAAAACCTTCTTAGGAGAAAAGGAACCCATGGCTGATTTCATTCATGGTAGAGCAGCAGAAACAGCAGAAGGAAGAATCTGTGGATGCAGGCAAGAAGAAAACAGCTGAATTTTATATGAATTTCTAAAGGCAGGATGTGGTCTATGACAGTTTAGAATTCCTGGAATGTGAAGAAACAGGTGAGTCTGAACCAAACTGCCAACTCTTTTCCATAGACCTTTTCACTGACTTCTCAGAAGAAAGGTTAAGACGGGCCATTTGAGAGACACCTTCTGAGGCACAGAAGTGTTAGGCCTGTTGATGTCTGAGGGTGAAACGAGCATGGAGAATCACTCTGGGTCTTACACTGAATGTGAGGGAGCAGTTGCCTACCACTGGGGAGGGACAGGTAAGCTGAGAGCCCCCCTGGAGAAACTCCCCCAAGCACTCCAGGCCTTACACTGAGAATCGGGCAGTATTTGCTGCTTGGAGGAGATAGAAAAGCTCAGCAAGACCCCTGAAATACAGTCACATGGGATCTGCTGACATCTGTGGGTAGAGGAAGAAAAGGAAGACAAATCTTCCAGATATTCAGATACCAAGTCCTGCTAAAAGAAATGTTCTGATACTGTAGGATCAGGGCTAGTGTGAGGCAAATGTAGCAAATGAGGAACTTGCCCATGGCACAAAAAAAGGGTACCCCCCCCAAACACAGCACTTACGATAAATAATATTTTAATGCAATATTTACAAAAACTCAAAGTTATGCAAAAACATCTATGATGAGAAAAATCTAAAAATTTTAAATACAGAAATGGCATTACTGATTTATCCTTCTGCCTCAGGCTCCAAAATAGCTCAGCGTAGCTTTTATGGACCCTGTCTCATTTTTCACCTCAGCAAATGCCTCACTTACCTTACCTTAGTCCTGGCCTTGACTTTCTCTCACATAATTCAAAGTACAATAAGCTGAATCCAATTAATAAACATAAAACCCAGTGCCAGATAATTTGGGACCAACTAGATTGTCCCAATACCACACACTACAGCTTGACAGAAGAGATATGCCTTTTTCCGAGCATGAATATTATGTATCCCAGGATCTTCTGTTATTTGACATATAATATCTGTTATTTAATTTAAAAAATTTTTTTAAAGAGAAATAAAAACAAATCCATTGTCAAGTGATAAAGTACACAGTAGAACCAAACACAGAGCTGTCCTGTATGTTGGCATAATCAGCTCCATGTTTTAAAATAACTGTGATAAATATGTAAAATATTTAGTGGTAAAAGTAGACAACATATATTAACATATGGGGACTTTTCCCTAGAGAGAGGAAAACTATTAAGAAAAAAGAAGTGGAGGGGCACCTGAGTGGCTTAGTCGGTTAAGCCTCTGACTTGGACTCAGGTCATGATCTCACGGTTCGTGAGTTTGAACCCTGCATCAGGCTCTGTGCTGACAGCTCAGAGCCCAGAGCCTGCTTTGGATTCTGTGTCTTCCTCTCTCTCTCTGCCCCTCCCCTGCTCATGCTCTCTCTCTCTCTCTCTCTCTCTCTCTCAAAAATAAATAAACATTTAAAAAAAAGATGAAGAACCAAGTGGAAATGCAAGAAATGAAAAGTATAAGAGATAATTCTTTTAAAGGGCAGGTTAGACATACGTATCAGCCAACTTGAAGAAAGTCCTTAGAAATTATCTGAAATAAAATACAAAAAGGAGAAAGAGTAAAAAAAATAAGAAGCATCTGAGCTGTGTAGAGCAATATTGAATAGTTTAATACATGTGTGTGGGGAGTCCCACAGAGAAGAGAGAGATAGAATGGACAGAAAACATTTGAAGAGATAATGACTGAGAATTTTTCTAAAATTAATTAAAGACATTAGCTCACAGATCTAAGAAGCTCAGTAAATCTACAGTGAGTTATTTACAAAGAAACCTGCACCTAGGCACCTCAGAGTTAAACTGCTAAAATCCAAAGGTGAACAGAATGTTTTGAGAGCAGAGACCAAAAGACACATTGCATAGTGGGAAACAATGATAAGAATAATGTCTGGCTTCTCATCAGGAATAATAGAGACCAAGAGATAATATATTGCCATCTTCAAAGGTGAAAGAAAAAAAATCCTGTCAATCCTGAATTCTATATCTAGCAAAAACATCCCTCAAAAATGAAGATGAAATTAAGAGTTTTTGAACAAAAGCTGAGATAATTTATCTATAGCAGATCTGTACTACGAGATCTACTAAAAGAAGTTCATTAGTATAACAGAAGTGCCAGACTCTACCTGAAGACTTCAAAATTAATGGTTTGGATATATTTATGATAAACTGAATTAAGTTTTCTCTGTAAGAAGAAAAATTAAGATCACTTATTTGAAAACAAACATGAAGCCTCACCTTCCAATTTGCTTTATTAGTAAGTCCTTCCAAAGTAAGATCTTAAAGCTATGAGTGACATTTTTCTCATAATGAATCCTCACAGAACATTGCTTAGCTTGTAGGAAGCACAAAGGGAGAGGAAGACATATTTAAGAGCTTTACTATCAGCTTTACTATTAGTTGAATGTTGTTCTCCTCTTGTTCCTTTAAGTCAAAATACAAACCAAGACTGATACTCAGTTTCCAGTATTTTAAAATGTATCGAATACTGATGAAAAGTATTTCTCATACAATTGTGTATGTATTGCTTACATACCTCAAGTTAAGCTGATGGCTCTAACTATGCTCTAAAGCAAAGTGAATAATGCAAAAATTAATACTACTAATTATAACCATGAGATGAGTCCTGACATCAGTGCTAAGTACCTTTTTGTACTTTCCCCCTTATGTTCTCTATAATGTACATATTCCCCAAATCACTGAGCTGTTCTTAAAAACAAAAAAAACAGCTTGACATTGTGTATGTATTTTCTTTTTGTTGATCAAATCACGCACATGGAAACGTATAATAAAGCTAAGTGGAGTATATATTATCAGTCTTGACTTAATATTATAGGTGCAGAATTGCACAGTGAGCTTTATTAGATAATCTCTTTGATTGGTCCTTATGCTACCTAAATTCCCAAATAAATTGTTAATCCATTTTAAAAGTTCATTAGACTGAAGGGAAATTATATTGGATGGAAAGCTGGCTTTGAAGAAGGAATGAGGAACAGCAGAGTTAAAATATTAGAAAATAAAAAGGCAGATCAGATAAGATAAATAAAAATAAAACTTAATAGCTTTAAAGCCAAACATATTTATAATCATATTATTCATAATGGCCAAGAACTGAAAACTGTTTAGGTGTCCATCAACAGGGTATGGATATAGAAACTACGGCATATTCAGACAATGGAATAGTAACTAGCAATGAAAGGGAATAAACATGTTGTAGATGTAATCACATGGATGGATCTCAAAAAACATGTTGAGTAAAGGAAGCTAGGCACAAGAGTACATACTGTTTGTGTCACTTAAATAAAATTCAAGGACAGGCGAATTCAATTTATATTGATAGAAATTGGAACAAAGTTTACTATGGGCAGTAGTATTGACCAGAAAAAAGCACTTAGAAACATTCAGGGGTGATGGAATATTCTCTGTCAGGGGGTGTAAGGAGATGGAGAGTAAATACTTTAGGCTTTGAGGCACGTAGGGTCTCTAGTGACTCTGTTCAACTTTACCATTGAAATTAGCCATAGATAAAACATAATCAAATGGGTATGGTTGTGTTATAATTTTATTTATAGACCTAAAACTTGAATTCTGCATAATTTTTATGGTCATAAAATACTATTATTATTCTTGAATTTTTTCCAAACATTGAAAAAATGTTAAAAACCATTTTTCAAAGGCTGTAGAAAATTAGGTGGTGGGCCAGATTTAGCCGATGGGCTGTAGTTGTCTGACCCCTATTCTATATCTTGATAGGGTGTGGGTTATATGTATGTAGGCCTTTGTAAAACTGATGAAACTGTTCACTTAAGATCTGTGCATTTCTCTAGATGTAAGTTAACAGAAAAAGCCCTTAAAAAATAGCAAGGAGCTTACTTAGTACTGATGCTCTGCTTGCTTCACTAATTGTTACAGGTGCACTGCATTAACAGAAATAGCATAAGATATTTACATTTTCACACAAAGACACCATTCTCGTGCTATTTAAGGAGATTTAGACAGAAAAGACTGTATTCTAATTGTCTTGCAGTTGAGAAACCAAGGTCCAAACAAATTCCAAATTACTAGTTGTTAACTTTCCTAAAGTCTTTTAGAAACTTCTGATGTCCTTTGGGGTAAAAGTCAACTCAACTGATTAGTTAGTGGCAGGATTTTGACAGGAATGCATATGCTGGAGCTTATTAACCAGTAGAAGTGATGTCTAACAATACTTTCAAGCTAAAATATATTTGTTGGAAGTGTCAATAACCTGATGCTCAGCTCTTTATCTGCCTTGACCTCAGCATACCTTGATCTCTCTGAATGGTTCTCCAAATTGGAATTCTCCCCTGCCTTCTTTCCAGAATGCACCTCTCTCCTGGTTCTCCTCCTGCTTGAAACATCTCTCTTGGCCTTTTCAGTGTCCTTTGCAGGTCACCTTCCTTACGTTCTAATACCCTGTGCCAGGCTTCCACCCAAATGAGCAGTCTCTTCACCTTGTTGGACTTTTAACATACCACACTAGGTAACTCCCATTCATGGATGCCCTTCTCACCTCACTTGGGCTCTAGATATTCCTTGTTGGGTTCATCTTCTGTGTGTCTACCCTTCTCACCCCACTTGGGCTCTCCCTCCCCGTGCCAGGCTACTACTCCTTACTTTTTCTAGTTCAATCATTCCATGCCAGGCAGCCTATCCTTTGCTCTGCATTCCTACTGCCTTCAGGACTAAAATGTTCAGGAAGAGGAAGGGAAAGAGAAGGAGAAAGAAAAGGGAAAGGAATCTTAATTAGTAGATTTTTGTTTAGCTCTTTGATCCATACAAACAAAAGACCATAAAGTATATATTGAATAGTTTATTATTTACACTCACTTGAAATGCTGTTAATTATAAATTATTTTTTCATATATACATGGATTTGTTTCTGTATTCTCAACAATTTTATATTCCTATTTTGATTCTTTCATTCATTGATGTTATAGTTTAAGAAGAAACATTTTTATCATGTCATATAAGGAGACAGAACTTTTCAAATCTTCTTTTATTCCTGTCAGCAAAGTCTCAGAGTTTTCTTCACATACATTTTGTTGATTTCACATTATGCTCTTTTCTTAGGATTCTGAGTTTTTAGGATCCCAGACGGTTTCTTTTTTTCTATTGTATGTTCTAACTGATGCTTGTTAAGGAATAGGAATTCTTTTGATTTTCATTTGATCTTTTATTTCACCACCTTTTTGACACATATTAGCTCTAACAATTTGTCACAAATGCTCTTGGGTGTTAATGTAGTAGATTCCATTCATAGGATTTTAAAATTAACTTTCAGTAACATAAGAATACATTTGCCTTATAAAAACGAGAGAATTACAAATGATGCAAAATCACCTTTGACCAATACCCCCAGTTCTATTGTGCACACCCCCAAACCAGTCACTATAATTATGAGTTTAAGTATATATGTTTCATAGAACATATATGGTGTTATTTGTGTGTATTTTCAAATACTACCAACTGCAACTATCTTTTTCATCCAAAATGTGTTTTGCTAAAATACCCTTATTGGTACATTTAAATATATCTCATTTATTTTCAAATGATTTACAGCATTCTATTAGATGTATCACATTCCATTTATTAATTTTATTTATTCATTTCCCAACTGAAATGCATTTAGATTATTATGAAATTTTCACAACCACAAACAATGCTGAAATGAACAAATTTGTTGATGTCTCCTAGTTCAATATGTGGGTGTTATATTCAAAGGTTCCTAGGAAGTTTAACTTTAAAAAACAAAACAAAACATGAGTATCAGTGTATCTTTACATTCCTAACATTCTAGGTGGTTCAGCGTTCAGTGTGAATGCACAGTCTTTTTAGCCTCTACTTAAATTAACATATGATTTTTCTCTCTTAACCTGTTTTGGTGAATTATAGTAATTTTCTGACATTGAAATATCCTTGTATTTATATGATAATCTAATTAATCCTGGTGATTATTTTCTATAGATACTAACTTTAATTTGTTGATATTTTATATAAGAATTTTCCATCTATGTTCATGAGCCTCATTTATGTATACTTTCCCTTTCTTGTATTCTCTTGGTTCAGATATGATAATAGGTTTTTGCAAGTTTTATAAAATGCTTCAGATATTTTTCCATTTTTCCTGAGTTCTGGAACCATGAATATAACATAGGAATTATATGTTCTCTGAAAATTGGTACAACTAAGTTATCCCTAGGGATTGTTTTCCAGATTAATAGTTAACTGTGTAATAAAGGTCCTCTACACCCCCACTTACTTTAAAAATCTGAGATGCCTATTTCTGGGGTAGATATATTTGTATCTTCTGCTTCTATTACAGATTGTCAAAATTTTCCCATAGTTCTGATATTTAGTCTTACCAATGTTCTCAGAGTGATACTAGTTCAAGAGTGTTTATTATCTTTGTGGACTTTATCCTTTATTAATATAAAATCCTTTTCTCTTTTGAAGCTTTTGTTTCCAATTACATTAACATTTCTATATTGTTTTCCTTCTATCACTATTTGATTTGTAAACCTTTTCACTTTATATTTTCAAGCTTTTTGCGTCATTATTGAGTCTGCTTGAGGTGAAGTTATAGCTGGATTTTGTTTTTAATCCAGTGTTTCTTTTAAAAATTAGCCCATTTATATTTATTGTAAATACTGATGTTGGGTTTACTTCTCTCGTCTTATTTTTTCTATTTACTATACTTTCATCTTGCTTCCTTTTCTTTTCTTGTTCTCATTTCTGACTTTTGTTGGACTGGATAAGTTTTCTTTGTTCCATTCCCCCCCTTTTTAATGGTCTGCAAATTACAAACCCAATTTAATTCTTCAGTGTTTATACTTAAATTTAAAAACTTAATGTCATATATTCAGAACATCTATATTAAAAATTAACATCTGGAATTAACCTGTATCTATACTTCTTTGAATACATTTCTGAACTTTTTCTGATTTTCAGTTTTCACACTTGTAAAATTGGGAGTTTGAGTTCTTCACTTAATCTTCATTTAAAGATTAAATGTGATGCCATGTCAAGCACCATCCTTTATTAAGTAAGAGGTCTTCAATTCCTTCATTCATTTCTTTTCATTCAACCAAAAAACTTCAGGTCCAAAAGACACAATCACCTTTCATCTCCTTTGTCCTTCAAAGTCACCTCTTCATATTTCTTGCACCATTATGGCCTTCCTCTAGTCTTTCAATTGCTTTATAAGACTCAGAATATCATCCCACCCTCCCTCTACATAAAAAAAAAATCCCATTCTGCATTGTACTGAATGGACTCTTTTGCTCTAGTTTAACGAACGTCATTTCCCAATGATTCCATGCCTTTCTTCATTTTTCCTTCAAAATGGCGGACTTTAGACGTTCCACGAATAGCACCACGTGCGCCTGCGCCTCCCGCGGCCATTTCGCCCAGCAGCCCAAACTCCAGCCCCCTGCTCCACGAAGCGCCTGCGCAAGAGCCTTCAGAGCACAGTGGCTCCTCCCTCTAGCTGAGTACGCTTGAAACCGCACGTTCCCGTCCCTTCCCTCCCCCGCTGACTCTGCACCGCCCTCACCCCTTTCCTGTGAGATTCTTCCGCCAAGTGGAAAGTCCACCTTCCGTCGACAGCCTACGCAATTGAAGAGCAATCCAATAGGCACCTACGGCCCTGGGGCTTGTCATTCAGTCTTATCAATGCACCACTGCAATTTTTCTCTGGCCCCTAAAGTTGATAAGCGATTTCGCGGGACTTTTTTGCATCCCGTGGGCAACAAATGGAAAGAATGGCTGTGGCGGAGGGATCTCTCGCTTACGCTCTGTGTACTTTAACCTAATGGGGGTCGTCCGGGAGTCGGAAGGGGGAGGGGAGAGGGAGGAGGCAGCCAAGGAATTGTTTTTTTCTCTCGCCCCGCCTGCGCCAGGCCGGCCAATGGCGGCGGGCTGTTTACCCACGAGCCTCGCCCAGCTCCTCGAACTAGGCCAATGAGCGGCGGCAGCGGCTCCGAGGGGGCGGCTCCGAGAGGCTGTGCGTGTCTTGTGAGAGCTCTTGAACCAAGTCAGAGCTAGAGCTGGGCGGCTGGAAACGGCGGCCGCCGCTGGTGACTCAGGGAGGCAGGAGGCGGGGTAAGAGCGCCGCGGCCTCGGCTGAGGGGAGAGGAGGAAGAAAGATGAAGGCGCGGAGCCCGCGGCCCTGCCGCCCCCGCGCCGCGGCGCACGCCGGGACAACGGACGCCCGGGGGTCCGCGGCCGGGGAAAGCGCGGTGTCGGGGCGGGGCGGCGGGGCAAGTGCGGAACCGCGGGCTCGCCCCTCCCGCGGGGCCGCCCGGGGCGGGGACACGGCCGCCCGGGACGGGCTCTTGCTTCGGGCCTTTTCTTCCCCGGGGTGGGGGGGCGAACACTTTAAAATCCGCGTAAGCTGCAAATAATTCTCCCCTCACTCTGTCTGCGTTTGGGTTTAAGGTTTTGGAAAAGCGAAACTTGGGAGAATGAGGGTCACGCGGCGCTTGGGCCCGTGTTTGCGGTGGGGGAGGGATCCGGGGGGCGGGGGAGGACGCGGGTGTAGAGACAGGGTGTTGGGGTCTTGCCTGGAACCGGCCGCCGCCGTCTGGGGTCTCGTCTTTTCGAGCGCGGTTAGGCTCCCTCCCTCCGCCCTCGCTTCCCCCGCGTCCTCTCTTCCCGGCCCCCTCCCACCGACAGCCCCCGTTGCATTTTGTTTTTGTATTTTTGCAGGGAGGAGCCCTTCCTGCAGGCGTGGAAACCATGGTGCTCACGCTCGGAGAAAGTTGGCCAGTATTGGTGGGGAAGCGATTCCTCAGTCTGTCCGCCGCCGACGGCAGCGACGGCGGCCACGACAGCTGGGACGTGGAGCGCGTCGCCGAGTGGCCCTGGCTCTCTGGGACCATTCGAGCCGTCTCCCACACCGACGTTACCAAGAAGGATCTGAAGGTAAAACCAGCTCCCGGGCCTCAGCTGTTGGACGTTTCGTAGTTACCTTGGTAACGAGACAGCCAGCGGCCCCACTCCCCTTTTCAGAAAAGGGCGACCAGAAAGTTGGCATCTGATCTGAAGGTGCAGAAGACTAGACCTTGAAAGTCTTTGAAATGGTCGTGTAGAGCCGAGGTGTGTTTGGCCTCCAGTTGCCCGTGTTTAATGACGGCCTTGGGGTTGCTCAGACATGCTTCGTTATTGCCCGCGCCGTGCCCTACTAGGACCGTAGCAGTGTTTCTCCGAAGGGGGGGCATGGTTAATATTGGATTCGTCAGGTAGGTGATGTTAGGAATCATTAGGAATTGAGGGCTAGTGTTTTCGGGTGGATTTTTTGGTCTGCTCCTCTTAATTTCTTCACCCAACTTGTTAAACTTTTAGCCGTGTTGGAAATGAAGTGTGAGTGAAGAGGGAGGAGCTTAGTTCTGTTTGGCATATTAGGGTGGGTGCTTGTCCGTATATGGCGGGTCAGAGTGGAAGTGGGTTCCTGGTCCTCTGATGAGTTTGTAGGTAGGTGTGGGCTATGACCATATATGGAGGGCGGGGGTGGAGCCACCCCTTATTTGGTGTGTTAGAGGAATGGCTTTGAAGCACACTTTGGTGTTCGCGGGGAGGGAGAGAAATGAGAACAAGTGTGGACAGTGACTTTTCATCAGAACGACGCTCAGAATCTTTTTCAGTTAGATCATTTCAAAAAGAGGTGAATTTTGATTATACTCCCTTGTAGAAGTATTGGTGGCAAAGGATTGTCTGGGAACAACCAGTAAAGAAGCCATTCCACCAACAAAGACTCCTTTGTGCAAAAATAACTGGAGAAAGGTCCCTAACAAAGACTCCAAAGTGGTGGCAACTTGAAGGAAGCTTGTTAGAAGAGGAGAGATTTCCACCCTGGGTAGTGGATATGTTTCAGTATCTTCACTTGGTCATCACTGCTTTTTCTTGAGAACGATGTTCAAATTGGGAAGCAAGTTTTAGCATCAGCAGCTGAATACATGTTGATTTCGGACACACCGTTCATTTGAACACTTTAAGGCGACCGTACATGTGCAAGCCAGTTTTAGTCTGCAGAGGGTTGTTGGATGTGTGGTTCTGTATTTTTAAAGCTTCCAGGGTGCCTTGGCTTCATGTTGAAATGGATGACTGTTGAGCACTTAGCCACGTGCCAGGCATCATGCTGAACACTTCATAGCCGTGATCTGATTAATCCTTACAGCAGCTCTGTGGGAGTAGGTACTAATATTGCCCCATTTTACAGACAAAAATATCAGGGCTGGGGAAGATTAAGTCACAAAGGTCACATAGAAATTGGCATAGCCTGTGTTCTAACCCAGGAAGTTTTGACACCTGAGCCCACCCTCTTTACCATTATGTTCCCTGTGCCACCAAAGGACTCCTTCAGACACTGTGGAGTTTGTTTTTTCTCCTCCTTTTCATTACTCCTAGCAAACTGGGTGTTGCTGTTTATAGAAAGAAAGTAGAGTGGCACAAGGATGGCCAACCTATTTGTTTTAGGCTAATAACCTTTTTCCATAAAGTGGGCTTTGTGTACCAGATTTCAGTCATAGTTGTTGTGGTTTATTTCACTTGCCAAGTAAAATGTTCTCTAGTGCATTTGTTTTTATCTGATTTGAATGGAAACAAGATTTAAGTCCTTATTTTTTTGGCAGATGATGACAGACTAGGTGTTCCCTTCCCCCACAGGACCCAATTATAGACCTGTTGGATTAAGAAGGCAATCTAGGAGGTCATTTTTATGTGTTCTTTTTAATCTCCCACCTTCCTGCCACCCCAAATCTTTGAGGTGGTGGTAATATCTTCATTTTCAGAATGAGGAAGTAGATTGGGGAAAGGAGTCTTGTCCAGATTTGCATAGTTAGCTACTAAATGATAGAGGGAGGATTTGAATCTAGGTTTGGCTGTGTCTTTTCCATTGCACTAAAGTGCCTCACCTGAGGATAAACAGGGATTTTAATTTCAATCCCTTTAATACAGTTTTAACTATATTTGATTTTTGCTTTACCTGCAGACTTCGTAATTCAGCTTTAATGTAAGGTACAAATTCTGTGATTTTTTTTTTGTATCTAGTCATAATTCATCATTATGTTCCTTAATTGAGTAGCAGATGGCTTAAGTTTAAGGGCATATTGTATTAGCAAACACAGAATTTCAGAACACTGGAACCAAATTGTGCTGGGGAAATACAGGCAGGAACTAGTAAGTAGCTATGACCATGCTTACACTTGGGCTTAAGGATCCTGGGTTTTGCGGGGGGGGGGGGGGGGGGGGGGGGGGGGGGAATGGGACTTGGGGCTAAAATGTATATAAATGAATAAGATTCAAGTAGTATGCAACTGTTTTGGCATCGGTAGAAATAAAGTTTGTCTAGACTGATTTGCTGTTAGTTGAGGATGATGATAAAGCCAAGGCTTGTTAACTTTGTTTCACCTAGAGAGAGACTTTATAACAAAGTCACTTGGGTACATTATGTCTAGTTGTTGATTATATAGAGTCAAAGTGAAGACATAACAAGGAGTAAATATTTAGTATGTGGCACCTAATTGAATCCTCACAAATATCCTAGATGGTAAACCACATTTTTTAGTGTTAGAAATTGAGGCTTGAAGAAGTTAAATAACTTGACCAAGTTTGTCTCTAGATCTTAAGCACTAGGCAGTTAATAGAGTGAGATTAAAGCACTTTATTTTGCTATCCTTAGCACTTAGATCGCTTGGCATGTAATATTTGCTGAAATATTTGAATAAATGGAAGGAATCAAAATTATTCTACACTGAAAAGCAGCTTTAGAAATGTACTAATGGAGCAGTGTCATTCTCTTTCTCTGGAATAACAACAAATCTTTATTAGGTGTGGTTATAAGAACCTCTTTTTATACTACTCTTCCTACAGGTGGCTTTGGGTTTGTTCATTATGCATGTTGGGAATGGCCTCCTTCCCCAACTTGTCTGTCTAGGTCTTTTCCTTCCTTTGAAGTTACCTTATCCTTGAGTCTTCTGCTCTTAGTCCTTCGGGATATCCTTAGCAGATGAGTAGTACTTGCCATCTCCATATACTATTTCCTGCTGTTAAACCTTTTTGGCAGTTGGGTGCTTTGACCAGTGCCTAGCCTTTTCATCCTTACATACAGTTGGAATTTGCATGTTGATAGATTCTGCTGCCAGTCAAACCATGTAAAATGAGAAAGTCCTAACAGTGTAATAAAATCTGTTTATCCCCCATAATTGAGCGCTAGACTGGGATTTTAAACGCTTATTTATTTATTTTTGAGAGAGAACTCCAGCAGGGGAGGAGCAGAGAGAGAAGAAGACACTGAATCTGAAGCAGGCTCCAGGCTCTGAGCTGTCAGTGCAGAGCTGGACACAGGGCTCAAACTCATGAACTGTGAGATCGTGACCTGAGCCGAAGTCAGACGCTTAACCGACTGAACCACCGAGGCGCCCCTAGACTCCGAGATTTTAGACAAGTATTATATTTAGGTGTAAGAAGACCTAATCAGAAGCGTAATGAAATAATTTTCTAATTTGTGGAGTAGTGAAATAAGTGGTATTCTACATTGTAGTGCTGGGCATAGAATAGATATGTCAAAACTTGCCTATAAACCATGCCATTCTGTAAGTACCTACCGTTAACTTAGAAATATTTCACTTGGCCTTTCTGATGGTTTTCTTAATCATATACTCAGGTGATATTAGTTTGATTAGATATAAAGAGATTTTCTGTTGGGGAAAAATTAACTTGAAATAATTAGTTTGAAATAGTCCAGTTTCTGGTCCAGATATTTAATAGACGAATAAGGTACACATTTATAAAATGTCGTAATTAAAAGAAGAGCAAATTTGTTAATGATTTGTAGTGAGTACCGATAGGACTCTTTTTGGCTTTTGGAATCAGATAGCATAAATAACATCTCCTTTGTGGACCAAAAGAACATGGGGGAATAACAGTATAAATGAGAACTAGTTTTATCGATAAGTTTGCAGAAGCTTGGTCAAGTCACTTCAGTTCCCCCCGAATTTGAATTTTTATTGGTGTGTCTTTTTATATAAATTTTTGCTTAGGAGGCTTTGGTGGTAGAAGGTCCCTTATGTAGAGAACCTCAAGCTTCAAGGCACAAATGAAAGGTATATGTGGTTATGAGAAGAAACTTTTGAAAAAATGTTGAAAAGAGCTCACAACTTATTGGTTTCATTATATTTTAAGTCACCTTTTAAACTAAAGTTAATATGAATTTTTGACCATGTAAGCTAACACTCCAAAATCACAAAGTAAGTTATTTTTTAAGGAGCTAAACTTAATTTTTTAATTACTCAAAAATTAGGATATAAAGAGGGAGGGGCCCTGTCTAAATTTTGGGTTAAGGTTGATTGTAAGCTTTATAGGTGGTGGTTGGATAAGAATTGTGATGTTGCTTAAGTTTTGGGAAGCCACTGAATATCTTAATCCTTTACTTTTTTTTGTCTTTGTTTCTTAGTTTTTTGCTGAATAGATACTGGATAATCATATTTAAGATCTTTCCACCACTACTAAGTGAACTGATACCTTGATAAATTAAGATTTGAATTCCCATGGAGCTTTTAAGGCTACCTAGTCTCCGTGGCAGATGCTTTACATACATTGTCTTAAAAATCTATATTAAAGTTCAGTGATGGGTAGATGTTAGTACTTTCATTTTGAAGCTAGCAAAACCAGTTTCAAAGAGCTTAGATTTTAGTAGGGGTTCTTAACCTGCCAGGCAGGCTAATTGGTTTTCTTTGTAATACTATGTATCTTATTTTATGCAAGTAAAATCATTCTAAGAAAGCTTCAGCATAGCTGGGATTCAAACCCAGATTTCTCTGGTGCTGTAGTTTATATATGCTCATTCCTCTTACACATTGATGGGAAAACTCTGCCATCTAAAGCTAGTTTGGGTTTGGAGTTGATGTGATGTGGGGCAGAAAGACTATCCAATTTAGGGGAGCTATCAGAGGACCTGGATTCTGGTGGCTGGGGAGGCAGGAAGATGAGCAGTCTCTGAACAGCTCTGTGAAGGACCATTTGATTAGGTATAGTGATGGATGGGGTGGGTAGAACCAAAGAGAGAGTACACACACAGGGCCTTGGCACATAGTAGGTGTTCACACATTTGGATGTATTCTGTGATAACTGCAAGATTAAAAGTCTGCCATGCCAAGAAGATATGCATCTTCTCAGGAGAAGTTGCCTGGGAAGTTAGGGATGTAGATTTTACTGTTGGGGGAGGAGGATAGGATGGATTTTAAATTTCATTGATTTTTAAAGATTGATATTCTAAGGCCATGAAACTGGAGAAGGTTTAGGATTGGGGCTATAGTGGTATACCAGTTGGGAATGTCCTGCCTGCTAAGTGGTTTAGAGTAAACAGAAGGTAAGAGCCCAATTCAGAGAGACATTTATTCATTCAACAAGTATTTGAGTACTGACTGGGGACTGGATGCCAGTGAAATACAACAGTTAAGTAAAAACAGATGCAGACTTTGACATATTAGAATTTATGTCGATCAGTCAGCCACAAGTAAATAATTCAAAGTGTGGGTCAGTGTTAGGAAGGAAAAGTATAGGGCTTTGAGTGCAATGAACAAGGGAACTCTCTTCTGAGGGGTGGAGGAGGCTCTTTGAAGGTAAGGTAAAGCTTCTTGGAGGAAAGGATTTTTTTAATCGTGTTCTGACAGATGAATGGAAGTTAACTAAATTTTTTTTTTTAATTAAAAGTTGAAAAGGGAGATATGATTATCTGTGAACTTATGAACAGAGTTGGCATGTTTATTAACTAGTTCTTTGAAACCAAAAACGAGAGGCTGCTTTAGTAGGAGAGGGGATTTTAAATCAAATTTAAAAAAGTGATTTTTACACCACGTATTGAGGAAGTTTAACTCTGGGGTCAATTTATCAACTATTTGCTTCTGTATTTAGCAAAGTAGTCTTTGACTCCAAACTCCCAGTTTATTCAACTGAAAGGGATATTGAGGATATGCTCTCTACTAGGCCTAGTGTTAAGTCCTGTGAATACCAAAGGGATTGAAAAGCAAGTTGTGGATTATGGTGAATGGGTGGGGGTGCTCATCTTAGGCCCACAAGCAGCGTCAATTTAAAATTACAATGACCTGCAGTAAGTACTTTTTTTAGGGTTTCAAATTTCTTTCTTTTGGTTCTTAAAGTTCTGATGTCTAACATATGTAAAAACTTTCCACAGGGGGGGTTCTTGTTGTATGTATGGGCTTCCTAGAAGTTATTTTGGGGGGCAGAGATTGGCCTCCAAAACCCTTGGCTGCTGCTTCCCAAAGTGATTTGGGAGCCAGAGCTTGATGGTTAGATTAACATGTCAGACTGGTTTATGTGGACTGCGAAGGGAAGTAAGAGTGGGAAAGAGGGACAGCAAACACTCAGATATTCAGATTAAAGATTCAAGTAGAATAATGGCATAATTCAAAGTTGGCATTTTTCGTGTTTATTTTGTTAATCAAATCTGATTTTTTTTTTTTTTTTTACTTCTGTTTGTCTAGGTGTGCGTAGAGTTTGACGGGGAATCTTGGAGGAAGAGAAGATGGATAGAAGTCTACAGCCTTCTAAGGAGAGCATTTTTAGTAGAACATAACTTGGTTTTGGCTGAACGAAAGTCTCCTGAAATTTCTGAACGAGTTGTTCAGTGGCCTGCAATAGTGAGTAGAACTTGGGCTTATGAGAAGAGGGTATTTAATTGGTTATGTGTGAAACAAGGGAAATGGATATGTAGTGCCTATATTTGGCATCTGGAGAATAATAGTACAGAAACATGACAGTGTAGGGGAGTTAGAAGAGCATCTGGGATCTCCTGTCAGCCCCCCTGCGAGGAATTCTGGAAGTCTAGGCCCTTGACTTTCTCAGCTCTATTTCTTCACTTGAAAAATGGGGATGGTCATATGGGTAATGTCTAGGTCAGAAGTCAGAAATCAGCAGTTGTATATGGACATACAGATCTGTTTGGCTTGACCCTCATAGTGTTTTAAGAAAATTTGAATTAGTTGTCTGCTTATGAAATGGGGAGAGTATACCTTAAAATCTGGCTGTTGCCTGGCTCCTGTAGAGAGTTGCCAGTCTTGGCCTCATGATCCCTAAGGTTCTCTCTGAGTCATAATATTCTTTGGCTCTGAAGGTACTGGTAGTCAGTACCATTTCCATATCATAAGTCTGGTGTAGTTGGAATACGAGAGTGATCACAGGGTCTGGAGAAGACAGTTCAGGTTTTGTGAGACATAGGGCTTAATGGTGGAAGGGTCAGATTTAGACAGTTGTGGAAAGGCCAGGAAGGTGACTGAAAGGCTGACCAGATTGTGAAGAGCCAAGTCTGCTGTGTTAGCAAAGTTAAGATTTTGTCTGTAGGTGAGAACAGCTACTGGAGGTTTTTGAGTAATGTAGGGTTTTGGTTAAAGTTATATTTTGTCTTTGTATTTTTCCACCCCAGCTATTAAGAATTGGCTAAAAACATGGTTCTGTATCCTCAGAAAAATGTATATACACAATTTTTTGCATAAATTTTAGAGAAGCTGTATATCTTTGGGCCCAGACTTCTATGTTAATGAGTCCCAAATGTGTATCTGGTTTAAATGATTGACTTTTGGATAAAAATTGTGTGATATTATGGTTGCATAAATAGTCGTTATTGGGATACTGGCAGTAAATAAAAAAAACTTAATGGTTTTATCTCTTTCTGTATGTGTGGAGAATTGCTAGTCCCCATTTTCAGAGTTATGCTGACAGCAGTTGTGATGCCAAAACATTTTCTTTTGTTTTGCTATAGGTGTACAAGTCTCTGTTGGACAAAGCTGGTTTGGGATCCATAACGTCTATTCGCTTTCTGGGAGATCAGCAAAGAGTATTTCTTTCTAAAGACCTCCTGAAGCCTATACAGGTAAAACATAAAAACAATATTAAACTCTAAAGATAGAAATACAGAGTCTTTTAAGACAAGAACTAAAATACTGATGTTGATTGCTCTAATTCGAACAGCTATCTAACAGAAAAGGACCCATCCCAGCAGTTAGTTGTTAGGCATCATCCCTCAGTGTTAGCCATTCGGTTGGTGCTATCCATTTGGTCTTGGAAGGACAGAGAAACTATGGTTGGGGTGTGTGTGTGTGTGTGTGTGTGCGTGCGCATGTGCGCATATGTATGGAAACACCTAGGTGATACAAAAATAATTTTAAAAAGATTGGTTCTCGTTCATATATATATATATACACACACACACACGAGTATATATCCATATATGGCAGTTGTTATTTTATGTATCCTGTATTATTTGGGAAGTTGCCTATTTGCTAAAATATATTTGTAACGTTCAGATCAGTACTTCGGCACTTTCATGGTCATCAGACATTGGCAGGGTGGCAAAAAATTTGAGTTGCCTGACAAATGTTCCCAACTGAGGTTGAATAAAGTGATGTTCTGCCTTCTTGTTTCATCTCTTATACTGTAACAAGTATCCTTTCTGAGGTCTAATTAGTGCTGAATTTTTATGTTTTTTTTTTTTTTTCTTTTTTACTGTAATTTGTGGTTTTACTACACCAACTATAGTGCTGAAGTACTGTCTCGTCTTCCTAAGTGCAAGAAGGCTGTGATGTGTCTTAGGGAAGAAATACATTTGTTAGAGAAGTTTTATTCAGCCATGAGTTATAATGCTGTTGGCTGTGATTTCCAAGTTAATAATGCAGTAACGTATATTAAATAATGTGTTTTCTAGCACGCGCATGTGAGCACACATACACGCACACACACACATAAAACAAGGTTATATATAGGTCGGTTGATGAAATTGTGACCCAGAGGCTCAAAGGAACCTAACCTTATCTTTCCACTAGGAGCAGTGGTTCACTATTCACTATTCCAGTGTTTGTGTGGACTTAATAAACATAATTACAATGAATAATGAGAATTGAGAGCACATGCATGTGTGTTCTTTCCAATTAGCTTGCAAAACCCCCACCCTTTTCTTCACAACATTTAGGCTCTTGGGTCTTGCTTATATGTGATTATTTTCCTCATGAAAATGTTCGCAGAGAGGGGGAAAGAACATATAGATTATTTCCAGATTACTACCTTGGGAATAGAGTTGGTCATGTCATATCATTTGTCTTTTAGAGGTCATTTATGAAACTTAATCCCCTTTATCCACATCCATTTGGTGACCTGACTTGTTTCTGTGAACTGTTGTTAAAAGACAGTTTAGGGTCAATGGTCATTGCCATTGATGTGCCTGTGTTGGAAAACACAAAGCACGGGCTTTCTCACTAACGTCTCATTTCTGTATCCTGAAGGTGAGTGAAAACAAGGTCCACATTCTGAACCTTATTTTACAATGATTAAACAGAACAAAAAAAGGTGCTTTTGCTTAAGTTAATTTCAGATGCAGGTTACCTTCGTGATGTTCAGATAGCCATGTTGATGTTTTATTTGCCTTAAAAGGAAGAATGCCTTGCTCTTAAGGACCAAGGAACATACAGGAGGGGCTTTGGGTATCTTGCTTTACTTAGTGATAGAGTAGTTTTTACTTCTCAGCATTGTTTTCTGGACAGTTGTGTTTTGCATCTTTTGTATATCCAAGCTTTTTAGTCAAAGCAGAACTCATAATTTTGTTTCTTAAGATGGAAAAAGCAAAATCTAGATCAGTAAGTTTTTATTCTCAGGAAGGTGCACCATGGCTATCATTGTGAATATTGCTAGTAATATTAATTGAGGTAGATTATGATGTGTGCTCTTGACTTTTACTGGTGATAATAGTGGCCCAAGCTTAGTGCTTCAGGACATTCTCTTGTAGATGTGGGTAGTTACATCCAGTTGCTACTGTATGAAACTGTGTTGGGAGATGTTATTAGTGCAGTAGAATGCTTGCCCTATATAATACACAGAGAACCTGAAAATCATTTGGCATATATAGAAGTTGGAATTGAAACTTAAGGTCTGTTTTTTGGATTGAATTTGACTTATTTATCTGTGGGTAAGAAGACAAAATACCCAGGTCAGTCATCTGGCACTAAAACTTTCCTGGGCAGAGTAGAATTATTCTACCTTGTTTAAGAGCCATTTGTGACTGTCCCTAGTAATGTGCATTTTATCTCTTAATAAGAATTGGAGCACACATTTACATTTTTTTTTTTTTTTTTGAAATTGCAGCAGCATGAGGGGAAAAAAAAACAACCGTAAATGGTTCATTCTGATAATTAATGTTGAGCTCTTCTGAAGACCCTAGGTTAAGTCTAATGTTATTTGGCTTAAGAAATGCATTTTTCCAGCATGGCCTCTCTAAAAGACTAGTTTTCCCAGTGGGAGGAATGGATGAACTAATTTTGGCCACTGTGTATCCATTTCAGTGTCAGAAAAGTGTGAAGCCCTGATATTAGAAGAGCTTCTGTGCTGTATAGTTTGTGTTCAGCAGGTTATTTGTATTGACATTTTCTGTATACATTTATCATAACTTAGTGTGCACACAAAGCCAGAAGACTGTGGAATAGCGCCCAAAATGGAGCTGCTGCCAAGAATTGAGTGTTTCAAAACTGGCTTGCTGAAAACTTAATGCTATTCATTCAGATTTTGTCTCTCCCATACCTCCCTTTACCATTTGTAAACAAAAATGCATTTGGAATTTTAGTTGGGTTAAATCAATCTGTGTGGTGATTTGTTAAAAACAATTTCAGCAAATTGACTCTACATATCCGTGTGTTTCTATGTGTGTGTCTTTTGCCCCTGGGAAATCCTTGGATTGACCATCTAGTTTATTATATTTTCCGTAGTCAAAGTTGTGTCATACTTAAAATTATGCTTTGAGCCACTCCTTAGTATTTGTCATGCTCTTAGCTTGGGGTGACTTCACTTTAGTCTCCCTATACCTGTGATCATTTGATGCATTCCTACTATTTGACCTTTTCAGTTCATTGGAGTTGCAGTGGTTTGGTGCCATCAAATGGCTACTGACAGTACTTAAACATTAAGCTGATTGAAATATCCACTGGAATTTAACGCTTCTTATTTGTTACCTTAAAATCTTCCATTTTTCAGGATGTAAACAATCTTCGACTTTCCCTTATGGATAATCAGAATGTCAGTAAAGAATTTCAAGCTTTGATTGTGAAACATTTGGATGAAAGCCATCTTTTACAAGGTATATAGATTATCTGTTGATGATAGTTCATGAGTTGACAAATAATTAGTTTGTAAGAAACTACATTTTAGTCCTCATTCATTGAAATTTCTAATTTTTTAGTAATTGCTTTCTTCATGCAACTAGATGATTGAAGGACTTTATATATTCAAAAGCCTCTGAAATTTGGAAAGCTCAGGGCTTATGTGAAAACTAGTAAAGTAGGTATTAAAAAAGCTCAGATGTATTTTGACATGGAATTTGATATGTTTGAAATTTCAGTCTTATAAAATTAATGAAACATGAATGTGGTAATCCTGATCTTCCCATATACTGTTACTGAGTTTCCTGGTCAATTTTACAGTTTTTTAAGTTCTGTTTAGGCAGTTCTGTTGGGGTTTCTGAATTTGGATCCCCTAAAACTCTGCACAGGAAAGTAAGTTTGGGTTCAGTGAGCTACCTGGATTCTGCTTGGTCTCCTACAAATGGTAGAATAAATATATTGCCACTTTTAGGTAAATTAATAGGAAAGTGGAATAAAAAGTTTAAAATAAAATTAAAAATTTCTCCTAGCTTTTCTGAAATGTCTGTCTTCTCGTGTTTATAGCAGTATCTTTTACTGTTTATTTTTGTCTACTGATTTTTTTAAAGACTTGAGAAAAGATTATCCTGGATGTTGGTGTGTTGGGAGATAATGCAGATTGCTCTAAGGATTTTTTTTTTTTCAGGTGACAAAAACTTAGTTGGTTCAGAAGTAAAAATTTATAGCTTGGACCCATCGACTCAGTGGTTTTCTGCAACAATTGTAAACGGAAACCCAGCATCAAAAACTCTGCAAGTCAACTGTGAGGAGGTAAAATAGGATGCTAATTGCCTGTAAGATAACCTGACAGAGAAAGATAATTCTAAAAAAGAATTATAATATCTTATAGGAGTTAAATAGTTTTATTATCTTTGTATTAAAAGAGTAGAAAGAGAAATATCATGATTGTTTTATTTAAAAGAAATTATTTGTAAGAAGCTCTTCTTGTATGTTAACAGAACTAATTTCTGGTATGTTTCTGAGCGTTTTTAAGTTTCCCAGTATCTTTGTTTTATTTATTTTTAAGATTCCAGCACTGAAAATTGTTGATCCATCACTGATTCATGTTGAAGTTGTGCATGATAATTTTGGGACATGTGGTAAGATACTGTTTGATTAAAGCCTTTGTTCTCCTTCTGACCTTTCCTCTTTCTCCTTTGCATGTTAAGAGAAACAGGGAAGCCAACTTACTTATTTTTAAATATTTTAGGTAATTCCACAAAAATTGGAGCCGTAAAACGCAAGTCTTCTGAGAATAATGGAAGCCTAGTTTCCAAACAAGCAAAATCTTGCTCTGAGGTAACCTTATGTTTGTCACTTGTGTCAGAGTTTCCTGAACTCTAATGGTGCGTGGCCAGTTTGTTTGGTGGTTATAAAGCTTTCTTCTGTGCTGTTCTACGCTGTGTTGTCTGCTCTTCTTTGCTATTTCCAGATCTTGGCCATAATTTCTACACTCAAGCAGATGGAGATAATATAAGTTTCTGGTTAACTATTTTTTGTGTAAAACGTGTATTATTTTTTGATATTTGCTGAAAATGCTCAATAGATTTGACAGTTTTCATCCATAAGGAGTGTTTTTGAGGGTAAGCTGAGTTGTGTGTATCAAATTGGAAGAAGGCCTGGCACGAGAGAAGGGGAGGAACCTTAGAATTCTGAGTAGGTGTTGAAATAGGACTCCTCCCTCCTTGGTAATAGGTTTGATTGGTAATTTATGATTGGTTAAACAGACATGCTAGATTTTTAAAGGAAGTGTTGGTTTGCCATAACAAATTTCTGCCCAGAAAAGTATAGGCTTGTATGAATGCCACTGTGAGTTCAAGTACTGGATTTAATTCTATTCTGAAATAGTAAGGATTTAGATCAAGAAACTTAAGCCTGTTTGTCTTTGAGGTGAGTTGAATCCTTAGGACCTATTACAATACACATAACTTTTTTACAGCTTAGGTAAAAGCTCACACAGCTGTGTATCCAAATGCACTCATGTTACAGGGACAAAAACACCTTTGTGATGCTCTGCTCCAGGCTGGAGCTTAGATTTTGAAAATGGACCAAGTTGGTATTAAGATTGTTGGCAGCACTTTAGAGGGAACTTTGGGGTCTGCAGGAATAAGGCAAGTAAGGCATGGTAGTGGGCCAGAGTCAGTTAATGCATCCAGGGTTCTGTATCGGGGCCCAGTGGACTACAACAACATCAAGTAGAACCAAAGCAAGTGCTGTGCTACACAAAAAAAATTTAAGAATCTGCGTGGCTAGGATGATTGCCTTTCCTGAGTCTTAAGCCTGTGAACAGGCAATAGGAACTTTGACACTTGACCAAAAACTTTGTAAACCAAGGTATATAATATTGTCTTCCTTCCAAGTGTGTAGGCCTGACTTTAGGTTGTCCAGGAAACAATGAAGAGGTAATTATTGGAAATTAGTATTACTACTTTCATTTTTGCTTTTAAGTTTACAAGGGGGAAGTAATGTAGTAGGGAGTGATTATTGTATCTTAGAGTTAAGCTCACAGAGGATATTGTCGAGTAATCCACAGTATCAGCAGCTGAGAGAGAAACAGAGTAGAACCTGTGAGGTTATTAGCAGTCTTGGGTCCCAGAGGTAATAAAGGCCAGTTTGGAGAAGTTGATTGGGTGTAGCCTGACATGGAGAATACATCAGTATAAATAGTTGGTGAGATGAAAAGGAGAACCACATGATGTTGTGTTGAGGAGAGGCCAGAGAATAGGAAATGGCATCCTGACAGATCATTGAAGAATCAGCCTGGGGTGCAGGCAGAGGACTGGGGTCAGAGGGAACTCCTGTGGAAGAAGGTGCCACAGGAGTGGCACATGTTCCTTACCACATGTCCCAACCTGATAAATGTCAGGTTTATCAGTGATGGGACAGATAGGTGAGCAAGTAGATGTATAGCCTTCAAGGAGACACCTGTAAAATGTGGTAACATATATGTCTATAAGTGATCCTGTCTGCCTGACTCCTACTGTTCAAGGGCAGGAAGCATGTCTTTTTGATCTCTGATAGCATTTTGTCCAGCTCAGTAGGTTTGTGTGCTGCTGAACTGATTGTTGGGCACAGTACAGGCTATTTTTGAAAAGAGCCTGAACGTTGGCTAGGAGATAAGTTCCCATAACCTATTTGAGCTTAATTTCTGCATCTAAATTGAGAAACTAAATTTGATGATTTAAAAATGTCTGTTTCAGCTCTTAAACTTTGTACTAGTCAAATTCTCATTTTAAAGGAAATTGGGATGATAGATTTGGCTGGAGATGGGTATTGGCTTTTTATTATTTTTATTGTAACACTTTTTCTCCTTTATACTGCATTTATTTGTCAAATGAAGATTCTCACATTAAAAAAAAAGTTGTTTAAAAATATTTAGTTAGCCCAGAAAAACGCTAAAGAAGTGTCACTTATTCACATTTTGGAATACCTGTCCTTCTACTGTTTTTTGTTTTTCATTTTTTCCTGTATAATCATGGAGGCCTTTAAACAAAACAAAACAAACTAAAAACCATAGCGTTTTGTAGCCTCCTTGATTCCTTTCCAGTGTGTTGGGAATATTTTTCCGTATGTGTAAATATTCTTTTTTGTTCTGGGTGGTTCTTGTAATCAGGCAAATTTTGGAAACAGTGGCTGGGGCTAGATTTTAAGAGAGCTAGAGAGGTATAGGAAGAAGTGAGGAAAGAAAGAGTTCACTTAAATGTGGGAGTGAAAGGTGAGTATAGTAACATACTTGGCACACATCTCACCGTGTTTGCACTTCCCAGATGTGTTGGACTGGCACAGAGTTTACTTTTAAGGTGGTCTTTGGAAAACAGGAGTTTGGGATTAGGTAGACGAGACTCTGGATTGCATTGGTGAATACTTTTGGACAGAATAAACCTGTTTGCCAGTAACAGCTGGCTCCTTGAAGGTCTTCTCTGCCTAGCAGACTATTCCTCAGAGTTAGGACATTGCTTGGTTAATTGAGAGAGTCTGCTGAGTAGTGTGAGCCAGCAGTGTCCTTTTTAGAATACCATCATACACTCAATTATATTATCTCCGTCTGCTGGCAGGGAGGAACTATTGCCATGACTGGTATAGAAGACCTTCAGGGAAAACTCTTCAGGTAAGAAGAAACCTTGACCCTTGTCAAGTCAGAGGCCAGTGCAGTGATGTGCACGTGAAGATGGGTTTTGAAATTGGAGCCCTATCCCTGTTGAGCGTATTTCAGTTTCTAAAAGGAAAAGCTTCCTAAGTTATGTATTTGTTATACATGGTGACTGCCCTGAGAAAATTTTCATCTTTCTGCTTTCAGTCAGCTAATCTGTGTGCCAGGCATCATGGTGAAGGACAGCCCTGTAAAATAGGCGTCATTATTCTCATTTACAGTTGAGGAAACTGAACTCGGAGAGGTTAAATAATGTGCTAGGAAGTGTCAGAGACCAGATTCAGACCAAGGTCTGCCACCAAAGCCCAGTACCCTTAGGCACTGTGCTGGTGTTGCCATTCCTCTCCAAATCTTTTCCTTGGTATGGTGAGTCACCACTGTAAAACAGCAGATTCCTGCTTCATTCCCTCTGTCCTTCCATCCGTCTTTCCAACAGATATTTACTGAATACTAAATATCTGCTAGACATTGGTGAGTATTACTGTCAGTCATAGGACTGACCTAGCTGTTTTGAAATATTAAGTCCTAACGGCATCATTCATTCATGCATTCCACCAGTCTTATTTGAGCATCTGCTGTGTGCCTTGTTTTATAAGGTTTAACAGTGGACACAAGATCAGGGTCTGCCTGTAGGTGTGTATGATTCCTTGTGAGGAGACTGACAATAAAAAAGTATCTTAAATAAAGGAACTTTGACAGTGCAGTGTCCTAAAGCAATGGCGGGTACAAACAAACATAGAAATATGATGAAGCATAGTGGGATGCTTTTTGGGGCACTGCTTTGGAAAGAGTAATCAGAGGTTCTGAGGAGGTGACAGTAGAACAGATTTGAGAGTGAAGGGATGGAACCAGTCAGCCACATGAAAACTATGCAGAGGGAATGAATGGCAAGTAAGAAGGTGCAGGCAAGAAAGAGTTTAGACCGGAAATGAAGCCAATGTATTTGGAACACTGTGAACAAGTAGAATGAGAGGATCGGGAAGGTTGGTAGAGACCAGACCACACAGAACTCTTCCAGGCAATGGAGTGCCATGATCTGATTGCTTTATATGTTACAGATTGGTCTGTGGTAGGATACATTTTGGGTAGGAGGCAGACCATTTGGACAAACGTGGAGGGATGTCAGGCCAGTTAGAAGACCCATTGTAATCCCACGTGGGGGGAAAATGGTGGTAGTGGTGGAATGTAAAGAAATTGGTTAGATTCTGTAAATATTTTGGAAATAGAGGCAGGATTTACTGGTCCATTGATTGGATTTAGGAAATGAGATGGAGGGTTTTTGTTTTTGTTTTTGTTTTACTTAAGCAGCTCAATGGCTGTTGTACAGAATAAAAGTTTATGCAATCTAAATTTCTTCAGTGTGTTACTCTAGGTTTGCAATCAAAATTGCTCTCAAGAAAGTAGTTTAAAAAAAGGTATGTATTAGCATATCAACTCTAAACATAATTCAGAACAAGGAAGGCGGTATGAGGGAAGATCCTTGGTAAAAGTGAGCCTCAAGTAAGCATTTTGAAATGACTTGGCAATTAAACTTTGGGAGGGTAATCGTTTTATAGGCGATTACTAGAGAATTACGAAACTGAGTCAAAAAGGACTTTCAGGACTTCTCTAACTTCCTCAGCTTAATGATTAGGAAACTGAGGCTCAGAGAACCGAAGTTGACCATCCCAAGAATATTCTTAGAATAGCCAAAGCCTCCCCACCTCCAAAGAAATTTTTCTGGGGAACACTAAGTTAACACTTAACCAAAATTGAGTTGACTGAAGTAGTATAATATACGAGCAGATAATTTTATATTTTCATATAGTTTGAAACTGTGCCAAAACTTTGACAGTGATTCAGTAGATTTTTATTTTTCAGATATTTCTGTTTAGCATATATTAGACAGTTTTTTTGAGGCTGCCAGAGTTAAATGTCTGAGAAAGATTCATGAGTAGACTGAATGTAAATCAATATATTCAGAATGGTGAAGTTTTAAAAACTAAGGGAGGTTGTACCTCAAATTTTAGAAGCTAATCTCTAGAAGATGAAGAAACTTTGAAGATTCCTGCGGTTTAGATTTGGTGGTAAGATAAATGTAGAAGTCATTGTGGAAGGGGAAGGGCACAGGACTTAAAGTTTAAAGCCCATGCAAAGAGGCTGGTGATCAAGCGGAATAATTTCCTCTGGTTTCGTTGAAGACTGGTCACGGGGAGTTGAGTTTAATCCCTTCCTTTTTCCCTGGTGGGAAGTTGACGTGTGTGGATAGTAGAAACTGGAAAGAAGAGGGTCCATTATTATATTTTTGTGAAGATAAAACTTCTTGAAAAGAGAAGGTGTCCCAACTTTGTCCCACAGGCTTGTCACGACTTGATATTTTTTGCAGCTTACGGTTGCCTTTGTGACTTGAAGAGCCACATAAGAGCAAGAACCATGTTCTCAACTTTATTGCATTGTAGAGGCTTACCCTGGTACCCAGTAGGCACCACTGCCTACAGGAGTCCTAGTGGTCTGGTCCCCTGCCAGCCTGTGCAGTAAGTGCACTTCACATGCGAAACTGAGTGCATGTGAAGCTGCCACCGTTTAAAGACTGTCACTTGAAAGCTCACTTTTGTGCATCACATTTTTAAAGTAATTGCCACATGGCTGCATTTTCCTGACATAATGATTCAGAGGTCTGTAAAAGATCAGCCGGTGATCTTTTATAGGAAGACTCTAGCTTTATGAAAAGCTGGGATGATTTAACAGCCTTCAGATACAAGTCCTTAATTTTGTGACTTTTCAGTTGTTTTAACTGTTTTGTGCTTTTTGTTTGGAAATGGTGTTGTGCTTGTTTAGTATTAAACCAGGCAAATAAATGTGAATCTTGCTAGGACTTCACAATTCTCCAACTAGTTACTTTCCTTTTAATATCTGTTGGTTTGCTATCTTTTTAGGCCTCTCCTAGTATGTGTCCTGTACAGTCTGTGCCCACAACGGTTTTTAAGGAGATCCTGCTTGGCTGTACGGCAGCAACCCCACCTAGTAAGGACCCGAGGCAGCAGAGCACTCCTCAGGCTGCCAACTCGCCACCCAATCTTGGAGCAAAAATTCCTCAAGGGTAAGTAGGGATATTTGTTAAAGATGTTTAGTCATAGTAGGAGAAAAATGATTTCAGCCGTAGTCGCTGTGTCTGAGCTTAACCATTGCTCTGGTGGCAAGACTTAACCTGCATTCCGTGGTTCATAGGGTGTTAGTACAGCTACGTTCGGCATCATGACCTGCCATTCCTCACATCTCAGGTTATCCACAGAGGTTTTTCATTAGAGTTTTCAAATCGGTCAGGTGCCTTTTTGGAGGTGAAAAGGGAAATAGGCATATAGAACGATGTGGAAAACGTTTTTAAAAAGTGAAGATGTGAGGAAAGGGCAACTTTCTTCACTTGATGCAGTGAGAATGGTCAGTTGAAATACTGTAGACAGTTGCAGAATAAACGTCTGCTGTGACGAAAAGGGAGCGGAGTGGTTGTATGTGGAAGACTGAGGTCAGTGGGAGTGTGCAGAACACGGAGACATGGTGATAAGAGAGTAGTTCTTACTAGTCCAGACCTCAAGTATAGGCGGCGGCAGATAAAATATTAAGTCATAGAAATGAGGATGCGGTAGCTGTAGGAGGAATAGGTAACTAGTTTATAGGTGAAAAAAATGAATAAGAAATGTAAAGTGTAATCAGAGAGTTGAAGTGGCTACAAGGTTACAGAGAGAAGAGTTTTAAAGGAAAACTCTTAGAAGGGGTGGCAGCCTGTGCAGGCAGCGGATAAAGACCTAAGATACAGGTCAGAGAGACAACGATGTAGAAAGGTGGGTTTGGAAGACTGTTGCAATAAGGTGGAAGACTGGTTGAGCACATTGCTTCCTTGGGAGGAAAGTGGGCTGCCTGGGATGAGCTTGGAAGGTGGCCACAGAGCAGTCAGATGGAAGGAGGAACAGTCTTTGGGTAGAAAAAGGGAACAGTAAGAAGTTTGGTGCTACCCAAGCAAAATGTCTCACGTGAGTACTTAAATGAAGAAGTTCTTGGGGCACCTGGCTGGCTCAGTCAGTAGTGCCTGTGGCTCTTGATCCTCAGGATCGTGAGTTCAATCCCCACGTTGGGCGTAAAGCTTACTTAAAGAAAAGAAAATCTTCTCAAGGAGGAAATCCTGTGTTAGAGACAGAGAAAAAAAAGTATAATAGGAAAAAAAGGAAAAAAAGGAAAAAGTATAATAGGAAAAAAAAGGAAAAGGAAAAAGTATAATAGGAAAAAAAAACTTTATGTTTTGCTGGGGAAAAAACTTTAAGATGAATTTCAGAGAAACAAAAGTTCTTTAAGGATGCTTCCTATTAAGGTAGGGGATAGGAGAAATACCCCATCATTTTGTGAGCAAGCACGTAATTAGTTGAATTTTCAGTTGCTTTGGGTCTTGATCACTAACCAAACAGGAAGGGAATTATCCAGTGTCAGAGTCAGTGACATGTTGTTTGTAGCTGGACTGGGTTTTGTGCTGCTGGTGGTTTTGGTTGCATGAGCTACTGTGTGCTTTAAGGGAAAGCTAAGTTTCGTTATACTGTGAAATAGAACTAACCTGAAGTAGTTAGAGATTTATGAGCATATATAGATAGGATTTAGGATTGTATTTTTCTAAGTGTTTAGGATATTTTTGCAGAGCCATTGACTGATTATCTTTAACTCCAGCTCACAGAAACCTATCCTTCATTCTCTAAAATAAGCAGTTTCTTTTCTCTCTCAATAGTGGTTGCCTTAAGGTACCAAACAATTGTTTTTGGGCAGTAGAGGAGTGATAAAAGAGACCTAGATGCTAGTTTTTTGTATTCTCTTTTTCAGATGTCATAAACAGATTTTACCAGAAGAACTTTCTTCCTGTCTAAATACAAAGCCTGAAATACTGAGAACAAAACCAGATGTTGTCTGCAAAGTAGGATTGCTGTCTTCAAAGTTCTCTCAGATTGGAACTGGAGACTTAAAACCCCTTAGTGAACCAAAAGGTAGCTGTACCCAGCTGAAGACTAGCACTGATCAGGAAAACCAGTCGGAATCGGTTTCTCAATCATCGACTGGCCTTCCTAAGGAGTGCTCACCTACAAAGCCTTCTTCTACGGCAGAATTAGAAATTGCCAGTACTCCTGAACTGCAGAAGCACCTAGAATATACGCCTTCCACATCTGATGTCCTTTCAGATAAGCCAGAGGAGAAAGCAGGTGTCAATAGTAATAGCTTTAATAGTTGTGTGGAAAAAAAGATAGAATCTTCAACTTTAGGATGCCGGTCACAGAATTTGAAGGAATCTTCAGTAAAAATAGATAATGAAAACTGTTGTACAAGAAACAACAGTAAAATCCAGAATGGTGAGTGTTTCTACAAGTCTTTATTGGTAGAAGCTGAGAGATGGTAGTGGGTACATATATGTCTCCTTACTTTATGAGAAGATAATATGAAAGTGACTATAGCAAAAGTTCACATAATTGGGAAAGTTAAAGGAGAAAAGTAGCATCCTAAAATCTTCTTAGAAATGATTACTATGAATATTTTAGTGTACCTGGTTCCATGTGTATTAGAAGTACAGATAAACTATAACACAAATGGGTTTATACCAACAATTTTATCCTGTGAATTAGTGTAAGTGTCTATCAACCTTTCAGAGGCTGTACGGATTCCATTATATATGCATTTATTAGATGACTTAACTGGTTCCTACTAGATGGGTAATTAGGCGGTTCCCAATTTCTGGTTGTAAGAAAATAATTTTGAAACACAACCCAAAGTAATCTGATGATTATTTTATCTTAAGCTTATCACTGATTTTTTGGTAGCATCCAGATGGAGTGTTAGAGATGATCGACACTTTATGCTCATGCAGGTAATTCAGATCTGCAATGTATTTTTAAAGACAGAATTTATACTAGCACCTCTAGAAAAGGGACTTTTGGTTAAAGATTTTAAGGACAGGGCTATAACACCGGGCAGTCTCCTTGCCTAAGGGGAAATCCTGCTGCACCTACAATTTAAAACTATGTGCTAGCATACCTTATTTTTTATTATTATTTTTTTTTGTACTTTGCTTTATTGCACTTTGCAGATACTGCAGTTTTAACTTATTGAAGGTTTGTGGCAACCCTTTGTCAAGAAATCTGTTGGCACCATTTTCCCAACAATATTTGCTCACTTCTAGTCTATATGTCACGTTTTGGTAATTCTTGTGGTATTTCCGACTTTTTCATTATTACCATATTTGTTATGATTGTGATGAGTAATCTTTATGTTGCTGTTGTAATTGTTTGGGGGCACCTCAAACTGCACCCATATGAGATGGCGAACTTAGTTGACAGCATGTTGCGTTTGTTCTGACTGCTCCACCAGCCAACCATTTCCTCATCTCTCTTCCTCTCTTCAGGCCTGCATATTCTTTGAGACACAAAATTAGTGAAATGAGGCCCAATAATAACCCTGCAGCGGCCTCTTCAGTGTTAAAGGGAAAGGAAGAGTCACACGTCTCTCACTTAAATCAAAAGCTAGAAATGGTTAGGCTTAGTGAGGAAGGCACGCTCAAAGCCAAGATAAAGCTAGGCCTGTTGTGCCAGACAGGCAAGCTGCGGAATGCAAAGTAAAAATTCTTGAAGGCGATGAAAAGTACTACTACAGTGAACACAAATGATAAGAAAGTAAAACAACCTTATTGCTGACTTGGAGACCGTTTTAGTGGTCTGGATGGAAGAGCAAACCAACCACGACATTCCTTTAAGTCCAGAGCAAGGTCATTATTCTCTTCAATTCTCTGAAGGCTAAGAGGTGTGAGGAAGCTGCAGAAAAGTTTGAAGCTATCATAGGTTGGTTTGTGGGGCTTAAGGAAAGAAGTCATTTCCATAACATAAAAGTGCAAAATGAAGCAGCAAATGCTGATGTAGAAGCTGCAGCAAGTTAGCCAAAAAATCTAGCTAAGATAATTAATGAAGGTGGCTAGACTAAACAGATTGGAAGAAGATGCCATCTAGGACTTCGAGAGCTAGGGAGGAGAAATCAATGCCTGATTTGAAAGCTGTAAAGGACAGGCGGACTCCTTTGTTAGGGGCTAATGTAGCTGATGACTTCAAGTTGAAGCCAGTGCTCGTTTACCATTCTGAAAATCCTGGGGCCCTTAGATTATGCTAAATCTAGTCTGTGCTCTATAAATGGAACAACAAAGCCTGGATGACAGCACATTTGTTTACAACATGGTTTACTGAATATTTTAAGCCCATTGTTGAGACCTACGGCTCCGAAAAAAAAGATTCCTTTCAAAATATTACTGCTCATGGACAATGCACCTGTTCACCCAAGAGCTCTGATGGGAGATGTATGAGATTAATGTTGTTTTCATGCCTGCTAACACAGCATCCATTCTGCAGCCCATGGATCAAGGAATAATTTTGACTTGCAAGTCTTACTTAAGTAATATATTTTGTAAGGCTATAGCTGCCATAGATAATGTTTTTTTTTTTTTTTTTTTTTTTAATGGATCCAGGCTGTTGCACGCTTAGTAGACTACGGTATAGTGTAAATATAACTTTCATGTGCACTGGGAAAACAAAATTCATTTGATTTGCTTTGCTGCAATAATTTGCTTTATTGAGGTAGTCTGGAACCACACCCACTGTGTCTCCAAGGTATGCCTATACTCTTTAGAGAAAATGGTACACTGTATTTCATACAGCTTCTGTTAAGTTGGAGGATGCATTCCACTGACGGTAGTTAGCAGAAGTTCCCTTATTAGAATTAGTAGAACTAAATGGCTTCAGTATGTCAGAAAGTTCAGAGCTATTACAATTTAAAAATACCTTTGATAATTGTCAGCTGTGTGGGGAAAATGAGCATGAATTTTTGATAGCTTTAAAAAAACTTAATGAGAAACACTATTCACTTGGATAAGTAAGACATGAATATATCCACAATTTAGCTTTTACTTCAGGTCTGTGAAGCTAGAGAGAAAATGGGTGGATTTGACTTGGTCTTTGGATGCAGAGTTGGAGGAGTGGGAAAACCTGTCTTTGACTAATGATACTTCTAGCCCGGCTTCCACGTTCTTGAGGTTTAAGTTGATAGAACTGTTGATTTGCATAAAATTAATTGCATAATATTATACTTTTCCTCTTGAGTTATGTAACTCCCCAAAGAAAGTGAATATTCATAACCATATTTCTGTTCTATTTTTTTATTCTTTTTGAGTCATCAGGCCTTACATTCAGCTAGTTTTTGAGGCAAATTATTTTAATATTATGTGAAGAAATAGTAACAATTCTAGACTGATAAGCACATTGTAAGTATATTAATGAGTTATGGAGTCTCACTTTGTCTTAATATGTTGTACAACTGTGCACCAGCTAAAGTGATTTTAAGAGAAATGAAAAACCTAGTTAAGTGTCCCGGTGCATACTGTCTACTGGAACTCTTGGTTGAAGAATGAGAGGCTGTGATCAGGATCTCTCCACTGTGTCCACTGATACTGCTTGTGGGTATGGAAAAACTTGACTGGAAGTTCTTCTGTCCCCTGTGTTCCTTCTCTGCTTAGGGACTAGAAAACAAAAGCAAGCTGAGTGCAAGAACAGCTCCCTTTTTTCCGTTAGGTAGATATATGCCTCCTCAGAAGTTGGCATTGCCTTTTTCCCTTGGCTCTGCTCTGAATTGAGGGAATCAGTTATTGGGTCAACTATTATTGCTCTCCTCACTAAAGAGCTAGATATAGATAGTTCAGCTTGCTTATTTCTACGTATTTCCTCTCATAAGCCGGCGAAGAACAGATAACCTTTGGACTCTTTGCCCATGATCTGTGAAAAACTGGCCCAATTTAAAGGATGATGTTTTTTCAGTATCTGAATAATTAAAACTCCATCCTTGAACTATTGATCTCTTTATTTTCTGTCCTTCCTTGCTGTACCTTCTCTTTACTATAACTGAATAAGAATGCTTAAGGGGTCATGGCTTGACAGCATCCATTTAGCGTTTTACAGTGTGCTTTGGTTCGGCTTTAGGAGAAGTAAGATTGGAACACCTCTATGATCGTTATTAGAGATGCTTATTTTATTTAAAGCCATCTTTGCTTTGAGATCTTACAGTTTGTTCCCACAACTACTAACTTCTCCCAGCTGTCTCTCAACTGGCTCCCCAAAAGTTGTTTCTTGGTTTTTGTTTTTTGTTTGTTTGCCAAAGAATCTACTTCCCTGCTCCCTTGGATCCTGAGGAAAGGTTCTTTCTTTCTTTCTTTCTTTCTTTCTTTCTTTTTTTATTTTATTTTAATTTTTTAGAGTGTGAGCAGGGGAGGGGCAGAGAGAGGGAGACAAAATCTGAAGCAGACTCCAGGCTCTGAGCTGTCAGCACAGAGACCGACGAGGGCCTCGAACCCACAAACCTTGAAATCATGACTTGAGCTGAAGTCGGATGCTTACTTAACTGACTGAGCTACCCAGGCGCCCTCAGAAAGGTCATGTCTGTCAGTTTCATATAAAATACTCCTCAAGGCTCTTGATTTATAAATAGGTTCATTTCTGTGCTGTTTGGGCTGATGCAGTGGACACAAAGATCACTCTTTCCTGTCAAATCTCTACTTTTTCTCCCTTTTTTCTTTATGGTGGTTATTTAAGTAACCTTTATATCCAACACAGGGCTTGAGCTCACAACCCCAAGATCAAGAGTTGCATGCTCTATTGAGTGAGCCAGCCAAGTGCCCCCTCCCCTTTTCTTTAGAAACTGTGTTAACATTTCCTTTAAGTTATCCTGCCCATTGCAAGTTAAAATTTAAAAAATGCTTTTACTTAAAATCATCATCCTGTCTGTAGTCACTGCTCTTAATCCTGAGTGGAACATACACGTGAAGGAAATTGAAGACCTATCAAAGGTCAAGTGACACCCCTTGGAAGCATTTAGAAGATAGCTCCTATTTTATAGACCCAGGGACCTGTGTGGGAAAGCTGTTTGGTTATTATATTTAGAATGGTTAGCTTTTGCAGGGTGCTTTGGAAAACACACTTAAACCAGTCTTTGAGTGTGAAAAGTGACAAAATTGACTTGCACACAGAACCCTCTGTTGAGGTGAACCTGTCTCTGTGCATTGCTAATGGAATGAATTTAAGTATCTGATTTGGAAGAGTCTTCCTAAAATAGTTTTCTTATCTAGGGTTGTGAATAGAAGTACACACTAACTTGGAATTATGAGTCTAATTGGTGAATTTGGGGTTTTAAGTTGCCTTGCCAAATTGATTTACCAAATGAGAATTATTTCATTTGAGAGAATGAGAGTGTAAGTGGGGGAGGGACAGAGGGAGAGAGAGAATCCCAAACAGGCTCCACACTCAGTGTGGAGCCCATTGTGGGGCTTGATTTCACAACTGTGAGATCATGACTTGAGCTGAAACCAAGATTTGGAGGCTTAACTGACTGAGCCATCCTGGAGCCCTGAGGATTATTTTATAAAGATAGTAAAACTTTCCAGTTATTCTGATAGTTATTTTATGTTAAGCCATCTTTAGAAATTACAGTTGAACCAGAACTTAAGGAGTTCTCCATTTGGGGAAACTGGTCTTTGGAATAGATTTCAGTCAAATGTTGGTGACTTAAAAATTTGAGGTCTCATTTTTTTAATCTTGCGTTTTCCTAGCCCCATCCCGAAAGTCGGTTTTGACAGACCCAGCCAAAGTCAAGAAGCTGCAGCAGAGTGGTGAGGCCTTTGTACAGGATGACTCCTGCGTGAACATCGTTGCACAACTGCCTAAGTGCCGGGAGTGTCGCTTGGACAGTCTCCGCAAGGATAAGGAGCAACAGAAAGACTCACCTGTGTTTTGTCGCTTCTTTCACTTCAGGAGGTGAGGCATTTGGAGAAAAGCTCAGATAATCTGGGCCTGATAGCATACAGTAAATCTAGAACTAAAAAGAGTGCAGATTGTATTTTTAGTCTTTGGGTTTGAGCATCTAGATCTTACTGAACGTTATTTCCTTCTCAATCTCCCTTTCCATTTTTTTTAAAGTAGAGAAACTTAAAAAAAAATTCTTATTCTAACACTGACATTATAGAAAAGTGCTGAAGTTTTTAAAAAAAACCAGTACAAGTAACCACTGTTACTTTCCAGTGCAATTTAGTATTTGATGTGGTCATAAAATATGTTTGAGCTTATCTACTTGGGTATATTGCAGATACTGTTTTGAATCTTAGTTTTCCAGCATGTAGTAGGAACCACTTGATCGTGTTAGCTTTTTTTTTTTTTTTTTTTTTTTTTACAAAATCTTTGAAAAAATAGGTGGGCGTGACAGTGTTTGAAAATTCACTTAACCAGTTTTCTTATTGGCATTAACATCATTTTGTGGTTTTTGCCACTGAAAATAATACAGTAACAATCATCTCCTTGGCCCCATTTCTCACTGTTTACTTTGGAAGGATTACTGGAAGTGGCATTACTGGGTCAGAAGCAGTATGTGTTTTAAGACTTTGATACGTATGTTCTGCCAAATTCCCCTACAAGAGGGCTGCACCTGTGTCCATGCCCCGTGGCAGTAGTTGAGATTTCCTATCTCTGCAGTTTTGCCAGCAGGAAGAGGTGTATCTTTTTAAAAAATCTTTTCTAATTGTATAGGCAAAATCTTTTATTTTGACATTGTATTTTTAAGTCAAATTAATTTTCTCTAAATTTTTCTATCCTTAGTGAAGAAAAAGGCTGCTTCTTCTTGATATATCAGTGAGCAGTGTTGTTCTGGATGTAGATTCACTTTAGGTAGGATTCACTTTCTCAGAAATGTAGACGCTCTTAGGCTCAACTAGTTCTGATCCTAAACAGGTGTTGACTTGTATTTCTTCCTATTCACCCCCTCCTCTTTAGTTTTATCAAGATTAAAGAGTGATGAATAACTGAATTAAATGCACAGATATTTCAGGTCATTGACTATATCTGTTCTGGTAACTTTCAGATTCAGTCTTATTTAATGAACTCTAGCATTTTTTAGGTGGTAGTTTGCCCCATTTGTTCCTGAGTAAATTGCAAAAGCACCATGATAAAGTGTGTGTCTAGTATTTAGGACTGTAATAACTGTTAGCATGTTACCATACCCATATATTAGTGTATATTTTAAATAACACCTGGCCCAGAATATGTTCTTAATACAGATTAGCTCTATTCTACTTCCTCTCTGGAGAGTTTTTTTATACAAGTAAGTGTGTGAAGATGCATATGCAGTGGGTTCTGATATATGTTTTTTAGAGAACACAAAATATTATGTGTTGTACAGATCTTTGTATTTCCTTTTTTTTTTTTTTTTTAATATTTACTTTTAAGAGAGAGACAGAGTGTGAGCAGGGGAGGGGCAGAGGGAGAGAGGGAGACACAGAGTCTGAAGCAGGCTCCAGGCTGTGAGCTGTCAGCACAGAGCCCCAAGCAGGGCTCGAACTCACAAACCATGAGATCATGACCGTGCCAAAGTTGGACACTTAACCGACTGAGCCACCCAGGCTCCCCAGGTTTTGGTATAAGTTGCAGAGGCCTTATAGGGAGGGGATAGTTTTTTCTTTTGAATATTACTGGAGCTTTTTTTTTTTTTTTTTCAATGTTTGTTTATTTTTTGAGAGACAGAGACAGAATGCGAGCAGGGGAGGGGCAAGAGAGAGAGGGAGACACAGAATCTGAAGCAGGCTCCAGGCTGTGAGCTGTCAGCACAGAGCCCGATGCGGAGCTCGAACCCACAAACTGTGAGATCATGTCCTGAGCCAAAGTCGGATGTTTAACCGACTGATCCACTCAGGTGCCCCTGGAACTTTTTTGTAACCACTGTTTTGTAACCATCTAGAAATCACTCATTTTATGACTTAGCTGTTTTCCTGTTTTTGACCTCTTTGAAGGAGAAAGTGCCTTTGCTTAATGTTGCATGGTAGAAGCCAGTCTAGTAGAAATTAGAACAAATCCACCTCTTTGCTAGAAAGAATATCATACTTTAAAGAACAGAGTCTTTTCCCCCCTGATGTTTAGAGAGAAGTTAAGGCTGTCATTAGCTTCCTCATCAAGTTTGTTTCTCATTAAATTTTCCTGCAGATAAAATAGGAGGGTTAGAGTTACAGTAGTAAGGCCCAGTTGCCAAATCCTGTTTGCCATCTCCCCCTTTGAAGAGCTTTTCAGATTCATTTTTTAGTATTATGACTATCTGTAATTTGGGCGATCAATTAAAAATTTGCATCTCTCCTTTGGACTGCTTGAAATAAATTTGCCTCTGTTAAGCGACTCTCAGTGTCCTTTCAGTTCATTCTACACTCTTCTGGACAAATGGTTTTTCTAAAATACAACATTAGGTATGTATCATGGACTCAGAGATTTTTGATAGGTGCCCAGTGATCAGTGGAGAAATCAAGATCTTTCATTTTTTTTTCTTTTGTATGAAATATAGTTTCTTTGACATGCTTTCTCTTACCTAATATCCACCTGTTCTTAAAGGCCAATGTTAATCACTATCCCTACCACAAAGTCTTAATATTAGCCCCACAAAACTCCCAGTCAGTACTTCCTTCTCTGGCTCCTATAAGATTTAATGATTGTTATGATACCTAACATATCCTACTTCTGTGTATATTATGTCTACTTCTGTGTCTCCAACTCGATTGACATAGAATGTCATTTTGAATAAATTTTGAAAAAATTCAAAACTAACACTTAGGAAACACACTTGGGTGTTAAAGATATTGAAAGAAAATCCTGAGAATGTATTCTGCCTTTTGCTTCACCTTCAGGTACTTAGGTCTGTCTTAACACTGCCTCTCATTCCAGAAGCTTACATAATAATTTGTAGCTGGTATTCAAATGGGTGCTGAATTCCTCAAGGATCTATGTGGACATGGCTTCAGTGACTGTCTAGAGTTGCCTTCCTTGGCTGAGCATTATTCTTGAAGCAGTGTTTGTATTCAAATCTGATCAGATTATCTATCACCTGCTGTTTGGTTTCCGTTTTCTTCTGTGGTGACTTGTGATGGTCCTTGCTATAAAGTCCCAAGTCTGGAAGGTTCAACACCTGCCTCTGGAGGCAGTATGATTATATCTTGGTTGAAGTAAATAGCACTTCTCCCCCACCTCCCTCTCTGCATCTTCTGAGGGAAAACTTAGAAATTTAAAAATTTTTTAAATCTTTCCACTGATGTTGCTAAGTAACAATTGGCTGTAATTAGTCATGGAGATTATAGAAAACTGGGAAGGAATTTGATTTAAATAGTAACTATAAGGCGTAAATCATTTCTTTGTATGTGTGTAACATGCTTTTCCCCCCTCCACTTCCTCTAGGTTACAATTCAACAAACATGGTGTATTGCGGGTGGAAGGGTTCTTAACACCAAACAAGTACGACAGTGAAGCAATTGGCTTGTGGTTGCCTTTAACCAAAAACGTTGTGGGGACTGATTTGGACACTGCAAAGTATATCCTGGCCAACATTGGAGACCACTTCTGTCAAATGGTGATTTCTGAAAAGGAAGCTATGTCAACTATTGAGCCACACAGTAAGAGCATCTCTTAGGGGGTAGGATTTTTGAGTCCAACTTGATTTGTTCCTAAATGACACCTAAGTTCTAATTTGCATGGGTTTCATTTTCATCCAGAGGTTTAGATGACTTTGGTATAGTGAGGTTGCATTTTCCCTTTTATAATTTTTATAAGGTTCTGCCTGTTGGTCAGAGTCAGTCACTTGTCGTTGGGGTTGGTTTTGGAGTAGTTACCAAAGGAGTGGAACTCTTTGTTAAGGAAGGTGAAGTAGTGGTGGAATTTGCACAGCCTTATCAGCAGTGTGGGCTCCTCAAAAGGTGATGAGGCCTCTCTGGTTGGGTTATTTTTCAGACGAAGGCTCTTCTTTGTTTCTAAGTTTGTTTTGAGATAGAGTGCACGTGCACAAGCAGGGAGGGGTAGAGGATGAGAGAGAGCGAGAATTCCAAGCGGGATCCACACAGTAAATGCAGAGCCCAACATGAGGCTCGATCTTAACTGTGGGATCATGACCTGAGCTGAAATCGAGTCGAGCACTTAACCGACTGAGCCGCCCAAGCGTCCCTGAGACAAAGGTTCTTAATCAGGAATTCATTTCAAAGAAAATAGACTTGACTGAAAAATCAGAGTCTGAGGAGCTGGGTCCCAGGCATGAGAATGGGAACAAGTTCAGATGAAAAGGATTCTGTTAGAGTCAGGGTTTTAACAGAATATATGGAGGTACCAGCTGGATGAGTGCCAGTGTCTTCCACTCTCTGAGAGCATTCTCACACTGATCTGGCGGCCCAGTAAATCACAGGGATCAGTGTGGGTGACATGAGAGCCAGACCTCCCTCATGATGTCTCAAAATCTGGTGTCTGGGAGAACAGCAGCACATCCTCCCTTTTTTATGCCTCTGTAGAAGTGAGACATCCCGCCAGAAACACCAAGGAGCAGCTATTTTATTTAAGTCTCACACTTTCCTCCATCATTTTGTCTTCCCCAAATGGTTGCAGTTTAAAAGTGAAGCCTTTCTGTTTCTCTGTAGATATCTTTTCAAACTTTGCATAACCAAATATGTTTCAGTACTGGCATCCACACATACCAGCCTTAAGAATTTTGGTTCTAGCTACCAGAAACTAAAGCTACTGGTTTCAGCACCAAAGTAGTTTGTTGGATAGGTACAGATACTGTTAAATTGCCAAGTCCAAGGAATGGAACTGAGGCATTCCAAGAAGCAGGAGGAATTCAGAGCTAGAAGGAGAATAGGATTGTGGGTTCCAGGAGGAAGCCAAAGTCACACTAAAGAGAGCTGTAGACTCTGTTCTGTTGAAATAATAGAGACTCTTATGAGTCAAGGATCTTATTAAAGTTGTTTTTCCTATAATCTTCTATTTAGGACAAGTGACACTGGTTTCCATTTTTAGTAGAGATAACAGAGTTTCCTTATTAAATACACTTAAGTAAAAGTGGGGTTAAAGAAAAAGTCTTTTTTTTTTTTTTTACATGTTTTATTTTATTTTAAAATGTTTATTTTGAGAGAGAGAGTGTGCATGCACGGGGACAGGTAGAGAGAGAGAGAGGGTGAGAGCAAATCCAAAGCAGGGTCCGGGCTGTCAACACAGAGCCTGAAATGGGGCTCTAATCCCACAAATTGTGAGATCATGACCTGAGCCGAAATCAAGAGTCAGTCACTTAACCGACTGAGCCACCCAGGTGCCCCAAGAAAAATTGTTAGTAGTCTAGAAGTATTATATAAACGACTGGAATATAGAAACACTTTTTTGGAATATATTAGTAGCTTCACTCATGAATTAGCAGGACTGTTATAAGCAACTGATGTTTTTTTCTTTGCTCAAGAGAAGTCATTTGAACAATGTATAGAAAAAGGTACAGATAGTTTTCTTTTAAGAGCATAACTAAGAATCTCTGTCCTTGAAGATTTAAATATGATTAACCTTTCCTCCTTGCCTTTTTGATCATCCTGTTCTTCTCTGTTTCCTCTGTGACAAGTTGGTCAGTTGGAGAGAGGAGCTCACTGTGAGTGATACTGACAGATGCACCACAAGGTGTTCCAAAAAGGGTTACCCTCTGATCCTGAGATTGGGAAGCAGGTCTCAACCTTTATACATTTAGTCCTGTCTCTTCAATGACAAATAATCATTAAATGGGTGGCTGAGAAATGTAAGAATACTCTGTAATAAAACAGTCTACCTGAATGACCAAGGTGAAGTTCATAAAACCTCATTTGTAAAACACCTAAGGCTCTGTGTATCGTGCACTGAACTATTACATTATAATGAAATGGCGGAACTTCACTTAGCAATTGGATTAATTTGGTAAAAGCTGAAATTGATCATTTATGTTTTGGCCCATCAGAAGCAAGAATGAATAAACCACAGATTGGATTAGGAAAAAGATATTTTCCATATAATAAGAACATGGCAGTATTGATCCAGTCTTATTCAGAAGAGAGAGACAGACAGAAAAGTTTTCTGATTAACAGACATTGGGCTTTTGTGTGATCCAGGAAAATGTCCTCCTTTTGCATATAATCCTGAAGCTTTCTGATACCTGATTTGGCACTCCTCCTTACTAGGGGAGGGGAATGATGGTCTGCTCAGTCCTGTAAGGCTGCCCCATCCAGTTATCAGGGCTTGGCCACTGCAACAGAAAATACTAGTTTGTAGAATCTTGGATTATGCTTCAACCTGTTGGATATTTGGTTAGTGTGAGTCAGACCTGGATGCCTGCATCACTACTGGCACTAAAAAAATCAAGTTTCTGATTCTGGCCAATGAAGGAACCCAGCTGTGTACTGTTGTGCCCCCTTCAAGTTAATGTTCCCTAAGGGACAGGTTCCCTAAGACCTTGGGGCTTTTTCTAGGCTGTATGAGTGGATTCAGGGCCTGTGTGAATAACCTGACAATCTATGTTGGGCTGGCAGATCTGAGTCATTCTTGTTTCCTTTGGAGAAAGTATTGTCCACACTGTCTTCAGATTCGGAAAGGGGCTCATGATCCAAACAAAAGGTGAAAGAACCACTGCTGTGTAATACCTGTGTCTTATTGCAGCTTCTGTAATTACTCATGCTTTTTCCATTGATTTATTCAGCAGTACTTATGTGCTAGCGGTATGCAGAGTGGGTTTGGTATAAGGCACAGTCCGAGCAGGGATTCTGCATGGACAGAGTTTAGTCTCCTAGGAGGAGGTAAAACTACACCTGACTGTATACAGTGTGAAGAAGCTTGAGTCTGAAATACCAATACAAGTTGATGGGAGTGCTGAAGGAATCCAGGAGAGCGTCATGGTGGAGGGTGGAGAGGTTGGGGGGGCATTTGAGATGGTCTTTGAAGGCTAAACAAAGTTGATGAGAACTCCAGTGAGAGGGAGGAATGATGTCAACTTCTCTCCCCTTTCATGTTTTACTTCAGAAGCACTCTCCTCCCCAGGACTAAGTGATTTATTGATTTTTGTAGGACAGGTTGCTTGGAAGCGAGCTGTCAAAGGTGTTCGGGAAATGTGTGATGTATGTGACACCACCATCTTCAACCTGCACTGGGTGTGTCCTAGGTGTGGGTTTGGAGTGTGTGTGGATTGCTACCGGATGAAGAGGAAGAATTGCCAACAAGGTTAGAAATGACTTGATTCTCTCCTTCAAGCCCCCTTACACAAATTAAGCCGTTTATTGATTTGTGATTGATGGATTTCTGAAGCATTTAGGGCCAGAGTCCATGGGGAGCAATTACTACAAATCATTTCTTTGTAGGTGCTGCCTACAAGACTTTCTCTTGGCTAAGATGTGTGAAGAGTCAGATACATGAACCAGAGAACCTGATGCCTACACAGATCATTCCTGGAAAAGGTATTTCATGCAGTGCAGTGGTTTTCTTGTCCCCTTGTTCTGGTTAACTCAGGGGCTGGTGATTGGTTTTACTTTCTGTAGTATAATTACCTGCTAACTCACTTTAGTGTGTATCGTAAATTGTCCAAAAATGTGTTAAGTAATGCCCCCAAAACATTTTGATTAAGGTCTTGTGAATCGTTTTGTAGAAGGAAAATAATGCTTTTGTGGGGGAAGGCATACTTAGGATGAAAAGGAGGAAATATAAGCACCATGCTGCTAAAAAAAAAAAAAAAAAAAGAAAGAAAGGAAAAAGTAATTCTGTTGGAAGTACCAGTTTCTACTTTGTAATATTGAGGTTGATAGTACCTAATACCCTTGTTCAGATGTTTGTCTCTGCCCCCCCCCCCCCGCTTTTTTTGTAGCCCTCTATGATGTTGGAGACATTGTTCATTCAGTGAGAGCAAAATGGGGAATAAAAGCAAATTGTCCCTGTTCAAACAGGCAATTCAAACTCTTTTCAAAGCCAGCCTCAAAGGAAGACATAAAACAGGTATTACTGTTTATGCTAGATTCACCAACCTTGAGATTGTTGTCTGTCTTTTCAAATAACCCAAGGATTCCTATAGTGTATTTGAAAGGAACATGGGGACAGTGGTCCGTGGAAAGAGGCAAGTCATGTATTTCATGTGACACTTCATAGACCCATTCTCCCTTTCCACATTATTTTTGTGGACCTCATCTGTAGTCTCTTTTAGTAGGTTTTAATTTTTGTTCCTTGAAAGAGCAAAAACGTCTGTCTGTTGTAGTCTACTTAATGAGTTGCTATTGAATTTTATGTGGGTTTTTTAAAAAACTTTGTGCTTTATAGAGTTAAGATTATTTAGATATTCTTTACAATCTTTTAAAATTACTGAATATGTTTTACCTATATATTTGAGGGGTTGAAGGAAATAATATTGAAATGAACCTTTATATCCCCATTTCTCACCTCAAAAAATGTACATTTCTGTGGTGCCCATGTGACTTTTCCTGGTAGCATCCCTTTCATCTCCACCATCACCTCTACCCCACTCTCTCTTCTTCCCCTTTACCCCAGTGTATCATTCTCTCACATTGTGTTTGATAATCAGAAGTTCTTTCACATTTTCATAAAGCTTTGGCGTCAGAGGCAGTATAGCTAGAAGAGCTGTGCCCCTTAGATTCAGAACTGAATTTGAAATCTTTTTCTGCCACTTTCTAGTTGCATGACTTTGGCTCACATGGACGGTTTCACATGAGGAGTTCCACTTTCTTATCAATAGCAGAAGAAGAATAATACTGATAATTGGGTATCACAGAAATCCATCACACATAAAAGAAAGATCAGGACCACAGCAGGAATTTGTTGTTTCCCTCCTTATGTTTGTATAAACTCATTAGCTGAGTCAAGGCAGTTTTTAAGTAACAGAAAAATAAGTGGTGTGCTCTGTCCAGTTTTTTAAATGTTTGAGTTCTTTTAAGAGCTGTTGATCACATTTTAAAGCCTACTATGTTATGCTAAAACAAAAGAGCATTTTGTATTCTGCATCTCATTTCCTTCTGAAATCACAGCTGTACCTTTCCTACCCTGCTTCATTCATTCATTCATTCATTCATTCATTCATTCATCAGCCATGCTGTGAGTGCCTATTCAAGATATGAGCTCACAGGGAAGATAGACACAAGCTAGTCATTTTAAAGCAGCGTGGTAAGGGGAGTGATAAGGGTTTGTATGAGCAAGAGATGGGTGGTAAAGGGGTAGAGAGGGAAACATGTCTTTTGTTTTCACCAGCAATACTTAGAAGCTATAAGAAAATTAAAATCTCTTTTATCTTGTATAGTTCTTCCCTGTTATTGCAAGGTTACTGCAGCTGTGGTGATGTCCAGGACTATTAAGTGGTTTTGTTTGGGGTATTTATGTCTTACTGGTGAGCTGTTAGGGAAGAGGATAAGAAAAAGGAAATGTAATGTTTTAGCTTGTGGAAAATTCTCCTTTTATACTCAACACAGACTTCCTTTGCTGGAGAAAAACCTACTCTTGGTGCCGGGTTCCAGCAGAATCCCTTGGTGTTGGAGCCAGTGCCTGTGGCTGGGGAAGCTGCTTCCAAGCCAGCCAGCAGCATGAAGCCCACCTGTCCAGCCAGCACATCTCCTTTAAACTGGCTGGCAGACCTGACCAGCGGGAATGTCAACAAGGAAAACAAGGGTGAGTGTTTTCTGCTTTCCTGTGGGTTCCTGAGAACTTTAGTCCATTCACGGGAGGAATTGGCAACCTCAGTTGTTGTGAGAACAGAGTAATTAGAAGTGTGTGGAAATGAAAGTATTGGTTCCCTGTAGTTCTCCTGAGTCCTGGTATAAATGCAAGTATTTTTAAAATGCAACCCCAAAGGGGAGAACTTTTGCTGACTGTAGAACTCTAGGTTGAGATTGTGTTTGGCAAGAAAGGAGGGGGCTGAGACTTGTTTGTTTTAATAGGCAATTTTCCATCTTTCTGTCCTTACCCTGTTTGTTTTTTCTGTTTTGTCTAATTAGAATGTTCTGTCTTCAGTTTTATTTTTCTCATCTGTGCTTTGTCTCAGGATGCTTGACGACAGTATAAAGAACATGGGCTTTGGATTCAGGTAGTTCGTTAGGTTTAGGCGATTATGCTTTTTAGCCATGTTTTAAGAAAGAAAAATTGCAGGTTAATTTCTTTTGTGCAAAGATCCTAATCAAAATTTCAGTGAATAGAATTCAACACTGGGGCGCCTGGGTGGCTCAGTTGGTTAAGTGTCTGATTCTTGATTTCGGCTCAGGTCATTATCTCATGGTTCGTGGGTTCAAGCCCCACATTGGGCTCTGTGCTCACAATGCAGAGCCTGCTTGGGATTCTCTGTCTCTCTCTCTCTCTCTCTCTCTGCCCTTCCCCTGCTTGCTATCTCTCTATCTCTTGCAAAAATAAGTAAATAAATATTAAAAAAAAATTCAACACTATGAATAAAGGCATTCTATAGCATGACCAAGTAGGGCTTCAGAAATGCAGCTGTAGTTTAACATTGAAAATGTGGGAGAAAAGTCATGTGACAAGACACAAAGTAGTATAATTCAATAGCTATTCATGATTAAAACAACTCTTAAATAGGAACAAAGGGAATATCCTCAATCTAATGAGTTTCTATAATAAAACTGACAGCAAATATAATGGTTGGTTTTTTTAATTGATATTTTTTTAACAGTTTTCCTCTGCTCAGGAATAAGAGAATACCTGCCATCACTATTTTATTAAACATTGTACTGGAAGTCCTGGCTGTTGCAAAGGCAGACAAAAAGATATAAGGATTGGAAAGAAAGATAAAGCTGTCGATATATATTTTTTTAAAGTTGTCGATATTTTAGACAATCTGATTATATGTGTGAAAAATCTAAAAGTATCCATATTTAATAAACATATCTACCAAGATTGCTAGTTACAGTGTTAATTTACATAAATCCATTATATTTTGTATATCAGGAGCACACAAATAGAAGAGGGAAGTCTAAAAAATACCATTTGCACCATGTGAGTTCACTCATGTGGAATCTAAGTGTTTTTTTTTTACATTTATTTATTTATTTTTTTTTTAAACGTTTTTTTTTTTTTTTTTTAATTTTTGGGACAGAGAGAGACAGAGCATGAACGGGGGAGGGGCAGAGAGAGAGGCAGACACAGAATCGGAAACAGGCTCCAGGCTCCGAGCCATCAGCCCAGAGCCTGACGCGGGGCTCGAACTCACAGACCGCGAGATCGTGACCTGGCTGAAGTCGGACGCTTAACTGACTGCGCCACCCAGGCGCCCCGACATTTATTTATTTTTGAGACACAGAGTGTGAGCGGTGGGGTTGGGGGGGTGGGTGCAGAGAGAGAGGGAGACACAGAATCCAAAGCAGGCTCTAGGCTTTGAGCTGCCAGCACAGAGCCCAATGTAGGGCTCGAACCCACGCACCATGAGATCATGACCTGAGCTGAAGTCATACGCTCAACCGACTGAGCCACCCAGGTGCCCCTCACTCCCCTCACTCATGTGGAATCTAAAAAAACAAATGAATAAACAAAAAGTAGAATCAGATCTATAATTGCAAGAGGGGAGAGGGGGTGGGCAAAATGGGTGAAGGGGAGTAGGAGATACAGGCTTCCAGTTATGGAATGGATAAGTCACAGGAATAAAAGGCACAGCAATAGGGAATATAGTCATTGATGTTGTAATACTGTTGTATGGTGACAGATGGTAGCTACATCTGAAACTAAAGTAATACTATGTGTCAACTATACTCAAAAAAATTTTTTTTTAACATAATATCACCTTGAATGTTGGATATTTATTATTTTAATACAAGTTGGAAATCCTTGTCTAAATCAGTAATTTCATTAGTATTTATCCTCTTAAGTTTTTTGGTTCTAAAGTGAATGAAAGCCAAGTTCGAAAGTAATTCTAATAGAAGACAAATAAGGGATTTGCCTTTTGGAATGCTTTTCCATATGGATGTTTTTCGTTTTGTTTCTAGAAAAACAACCAACAATGCCAATTCTAAAGAACGAAATCAAATGCCTTCCACCCCTCCCCCCTTTGAGCAAATCCAGCACAGTCCTCCACACCTTTAACAGCACAATTTTAACACCTGTAAGCAACAACAATTCTGGTTTCCTCCGAAATCTCTTGAATTCCTCTACAGGAAAGGTAAGCATTTGTTTTATTGTTTGTATTCCATCTTACAAAGGTGAATACAGTCAGAGCAGGAAGAGACTAGAGAAATTGAAACAGAAAGTAGAAAGAAGGATTTGAATCTTAGGCTTTCCTTCATGGGTGCAGGTTTTATTGGCAGGCAGGCTTCACAGGGTTGTAGTACTGGGCTGGGCCATTTTCTCCTAGTAAACTTTTTTCTATACCTGCTTCCTGTGAGTTGTAATGTCAAGTGACGGAAGGGGACTTACCTGTTTGTCTTAGGGTCCTGACTTGGAATCTTTTCTGGATATGTAATGGCCATCCTACTATTAGAGGAATGGGTCTTTTGATGGTAGGGAATATTTAAGACTTGTGTTCTTTCTCAAATTCAGACAGAAAATGGACTCAAGAATACACCAAAAATCCTTGATGACATCTTTGCCTCTTTGGTGCAAAATAAGACTGCCACTGATTTATCTAAGAGGCCTCAAGGACTGACTATTAAGCCTAGCATTCTGGGCTTTGACACTCCTCACTATTGGCTGTGTGATAATCGCTTGCTATGCCTCCAGGATCCCAACAACAAGAGCAACTGGAATGTGTTTAGGGAGTGCTGGAAACAAGGACAGGTAAGAGGGGCCTCTGCTCCTCCAACCCAGTTCAGACCCCCTTTTGGAGGTCTTTTGGCAGGCTTCTGACAGCCCTGCTCCCCGCCCCCGCCTCTACCTCTCAATTGTGAGTGGTATATACTTTATCTGCTACTTTTGTACTTTATTGTTTGGGGTGAATATAATTAGGGCACTGTAGCTGTGAGTCTTATTTTTTGGAGTGGACATTCCTGAGCTCTCTACTAGTGAGGTTTTGATTGCTTCCAAACCAGTTATCACTGGGTTTTTGATGAGTGCTTTCTGGGCTCAGTGATTCTTGGGTATTGATTCTCAACAGAAGAAGTGAGAGCATGACTAAGAGGCTGATGGGGTTTAGGAGATTAGACAAAATACTATCCAAATCATGTGTCCCTCTTCCCAGAGTTAAAACCCTTATGCTGAAGGCAATTTTAGGTGGGCCAGAGCCATGTGGTATCATCTTGGAACTGGTGTGTAGTCTCCCAGGGGCCTGTTTTTAAAGGGCAGCCTTGTTCAATCTTAGGTTTTGGTTGATGGTTTAGGAGATACATGGCTTTGTAGACCTACTCCTCAGTGTTTTTGTTTTGGTTTTTGTATTTGGGATCTTTGGCTTCTCTTCTGGGCCAAATGGAGTCCTCACTACAGGAACGCTATGTTCTTGGACAAGTACAGGACTTGGGGAATTGGCAAATAGAGTTATGTATTTAACCAAAAAAAAATTTAAGAATTTTTTAATTCAGCCCCATATACTAACTAATAAGATTTGTTCATGATGGCAGTGACAGGCTGAATACGATCCACCACCCATGTTTTGTTTAGATTACATAATTTTTTAAAAAAAAATTGAACTCCCCAGTATTTTAGTCAGACTGTTTCACATAAAGATCGGGATTCCTGGGGGTGCCTGGGTGGCTCAGTCCATTAGGTGACGGATTCTTCAGCTCAGGTCATGATCTCGCAGTTTGTGAGTTCAAGCCCCGCATCAGGTTTTGTGCTGACTGCTTGGGATTCTCTCTCCTCTCTCTGCCCCTCCCCCCCCTTCACTCTCTCACTCTGTGTCTTGCTATCAAAAAAAAAAAAAAAAAACATTAAAAAAATTGGGCTTGTCTTGGCCTTTTCGGGTGCCTGTTCCTTCCTGGTAGCAAGCATATTCTGTGAGTAATGGATCTGAGTCGAAGATGTGATTCTTGCTCGTAGACACTTACTAATGTAGTTAGAGCAAGGACTGTGTGAAGACAAATGCTGTGGGAGCTCAGAGCACTAAGCTGTCACTTTGGGATCTAACACTGAGGACTAGCCACAGAGAAACAAGGGGCTGTTTGAAAAGGGGCTGCCACTGGTTTGGGGACAGAGCTGGGGGAGTTCAAACTAAAGTCTTTGTTCTCTTTTAGCCAGTGATGGTGTCAGGAGTGCATCATAAGTTGAACAGTGACCTCTGGAAACCTGAATCCTTCAGGAAAGAGTTTGGGAATCAGGAAGTCGACCTAGTTAACTGTAGGACCAATGAAATCATCACGGGAGCCACAGTAGGAGACTTCTGGGATGGATTTGAAGATGTTCCAAGTATGTATTAAAGACCTTTTAAGGGGGTTAGAATGTGAAGGGAGAGCACAGGAGTAGCAGGAGTCTGAAGCCCTTCAGCAGCAATGACAGCATTGTCTGTGATCTTAGAGTTTAAAATTAGTGTGTTCTCTCTTCCTCCCCTTTCTTTTTGCAAAGGTTATGCTTTCCACCTGAGGCCCATTCACTTTGTAGTTCCTTAAAGAGGTGAGGTTTTAGTTACCTGTACTTACGGTGGCTCCATGTCTGTCCTGTAACTGACATTCTGTGCCTGCACCTGTGCCTGGCGGGAGGGGAGCACAAAGCCAGGGCGTGGGACTCAAGGCTGGTGGTGTTATGTGTATCTCACTTTTATACATCCTTTTTACGTTTAAAAATTTTAATTATTGATTAATAAAATAAGACCTGAAGATGCCAGGGAATGTGAATTCATTTAACACCGGGTGTCCTGGTCACTGCCTACTGCAACTGGGCTAGAGGGGCATTGAGGCAGTAAGGCAGCTTGTGTGTCTGGTGCTAAGGCTTGGCCCTTTCTATGTATTGGCCAATCAGTAGTAAACTGTTTCCAAGAACATCAAGTTCATCTTTGACCCTGGGGATTCACATCACAGGCATCTGTCACCAGGCCTCCATCCCTGCTGGAGGGTTTGACCAGTTCATTCTTTAGACTCTCAGTAGCTCAAGGTCACTCATTCATCACCCTCACTTTTTTAGACACACTTCCATCTTTGAATCTGCTTCCTTATTTCCTTTTGTCCATATTTATAGATTATGGCTCATACTTTATTTGTAACAAAGTATTTAATACAAGGCACGATGGGGTTTTCTACAAGTACGTACTAAGATGGAGTTTCAGACATAAGATGGTTACTTAGGGATCAACATCTGCGAAAGCAGGACTGAGCAGGCAAAGGAGTCAGGTGCAATGCAGACTCAACAAAGCCTCAGCGAATCTTGCAGGGAGTTCTGAAGCAAGTATTGCCCTCCATTGTCTCTGATTAGGCTGCAGTTGGAAATTGCCAGGGTCTTTATTCCCCTGCCTCCCTTATTCTCTAAATGCTGGTGTCCCAGGACGGACATGATCTGGCGAGGCAGCCCTGTGCAGCTGGGGCAGACCTTATGAAGCTTTCCAGTTAGGCCTGAGTTCAGAGCCTGACTCTTGATATGTACTTGTGCATATGAGCTTGGTAACTTCATTTTTCTGGGACTCAAAACTTCCTCATGCCGGCAGATGGTAAAAACAGCTAAGAGTCAACTATAGCTTGCCTTTTCTTTACTGACGATTCTGCTGCGCACACCCCCAGCTCACCACCCACACTGACATACTGCTGGTATTCTGAACATACGCGGTACCCTGTGTTTTTCTTTGTTTCCTCCTGTAGTGTGCACTTAGCTAGGTTATGGGACAGTACTTGGTTGACTACAAAACATTATTACAAATGTTAGTCCTCAAGAGTACAGGGTCTGAAGTCAAACCTGGGCTCCAGTTCCAGTTCTGCCACTTAGTAACAGGTTGATCTTGGGCATCTGCCAGTTTCCTCATCCCAAAATGGGAATATTAAATAGTGCCTAAACTCACTGGGATGTTGGCTTTAGTTGTAAGGATTAAATGGTTAAAACACTTAGCAGAGACTAGAACACAGCAAGAAATGACATAATAGTTGTCATTGCTGTTAATCGTAATTATCAGTATCTTTTTCAAGTAGAGCTTGGTTCTTGGTTCCTTGGCATTACAATGGGTAATAGTGCTGACTAAACCCTGTGGTGCTGTTGACCCTAGTTATCCCTGGACAGAACATCAGGTAGTTTCAGTCTTGCTGGGCAAAACAAGTCATTTATATTTCATGCTGGCCTCAGAAAATCTGGTCTACTAAACATCTGTGGCCTCTGATTTTTAAAGTGCACTACTGTTTATTAGTTGGAGAGCTACTCACTTCTTCCAGAACACTGTATAGGAGGAAGAGACTGGATCTGAAACAGACAGCTGTCAAAACACCAACTATGTGTAAAGGGCAAAAGGGGGTGGCTGAAGTCTGTAAGTGTGCAGCAGTTTAATAAGCATCTAGAAAAGCTTAGTTCGTAATTTTTATTTTGCTACTCCTGTGTTACCTCCTGGGTACGAACGCATTTCTTGGCCCTACGGAAATAAAATAGGCAATTTTATTGCAATTGGCAGGAGGGGAATATTAAAGAAAAATATTTGTGTACTGAACGTATCGGATTGTGAAGATTTTGCAGAGGTAAATTTTATTGAATTGTTAAGCATAAAATGCTAATTTGCCATTTATTTTGGTCTGTTTCTGAGTTATGAATAATAACAATTCAGTAATTCTGGCTACTTTTCAGACCGTTTGAAGAATGAAAAAGAACCAATGGTGTTGAAACTTAAGGACTGGCCACCAGGAGAAGATTTTAGAGATATGATGCCTTCTAGGTATGATTATTGGTGGGGTGAGGGATAAATCTGTCCTTGACTTGATAGGCTAAATTCTTTTTGAGGTGGTGAGAAAACAGTTTTCAGAAGAGAAAGATGAAATATGGAATAGTTCCACTGGTGCTGATATTTCATTTCTAGTCTTGGAGAAGTATGTTTTAAATGAGATGAAGAAGTTCCTGACTCTGAGATCTGGCTGACTAATGAAAGGTCCACTAGTTTCAACTGTAGTGCCCTGCTAGAAAGAGGCCGGCTGAGGTGTGCAGCCTCTGGGCTGGAGGCAGTGCTGGGATCAGACACATCAGGTTCAATGCAATGATACCATTGCATTAGACAGCAAGACTGCTGAATTGGTAGATCCATTTTCCTGATTGGAGCTTGGACTTTGAAAAGAATGCTTAGAACTAATAATACATCCCTGAGTGTCACTTCTTACCATCAGAAAGTTATCACTCAAATCATTTGTCTGAAATATTCCAGATCATTTTGTTAAAGATGTGTGCTGTAGGAGAGGAAGAAGACATTTTTGTTCCTAACTACTATAAGTCTCATCTTAAATATTGTAAGGAAAGCTATCTCCATCTTTATCTTCCTATTGGTAAGAAGGAACAAAACAATGTTGGATTAGAAAGGCAGACTTATTTTGCTAACGCTTGGTTGTCTTGTCCTAGGTTTGATGATCTGATGGCCAATATCCCACTGCCCGAGTACACAAGGAGAGATGGCAAACTAAACTTGGCTTCCAGGCTGCCAAACTACTTTGTTAGGCCAGATCTTGGTCCCAAGATGTATAACGCCTACGGTAAGGAAGAAACGGCTAAGTTGAAAACCTTATAATGGAAATAGAGTTAAGTCAGAATGTTTGGAAAATTGCTTTTGGGGGAGATGGAGATGGACAGCATTCATAATCCTAATAAGAACACTGCATTTGGCTTCATTTTTGTGTATTTCCTTTCATTCCTTTCCGTGTGTGTGTATTTCCTTTTCGTAGTTACAGTTGTAAGACATATGCAGTTTTTACTTTTTCTTTTTTTTACATCTAATATTATATCTTAAAATCTTTGTGGTGCTTAATTGTTTTTAGTGTGATATTTTTTAAATGATTGTATGGTATATCATCAAATCAATTCTGTTATTCATCTTAAAATCAGTCTGCTAGCATTGCAGCTGTTTTAAAACCAGCTGTACTTAAATGCAAGTAATCCATGTTGGTGAGTAGTAGTTTGTTCCTTAAGTTAGTATTGGAAGCACACTTTGTTTGTTGTTTTATGTTTATTTTCGAGAGAGAGAGAGAGGAGTGCAAGTGAGGGAGGAGCAGAGAGAGAGATAGACACACACAGAACCTGAAGCAGGCTCCAGGCTCTGAGCTGTCAGCCCAGAGCCTGATGCAGGGCTCAAACCCATGAACTGTGAGATCATGACCTGAGCCGAAGTCGCTGCTCAACTGACTGAGCCACCCAGGCCCCCTGGAAGCACCTTTTGAATTGGATTTTCATTGTTTAGACATGACTCCATAAACTATCCAACGAGGAAGACTGTACAAGATATTGATTGATTTCCTTGGTCACCAACTAGTTTGGTTTTTTTAAAAAATTTTTTAATGTTTTATTTTTGAGAGAGAGACACACAGAATGCGAGCGGGGGAAGACCAGAGAGAGAGGGAGACATAGGATCTGAAGCAGGCTCCGGGCTCTGCATGGAGCCCAATATGGGGCTTGAACCCACAAACCGTGAGATCATGACCTGAGCTGAAGTCGGATGCTTAACCAGCCTAGCCACCCATGTGCCCCTGATCTTGAATAGTTTTATGTTGGGTCTTTATTTAGGTCTTGGTGATAGTTGGCTGTTTTGAAGGAATTATTTACCCATTGATTGTTGAATGAAGTTTCAGTTTTTTGGATCATTTATTGAATTTGCTTTAGTCTTTTATACTATTTGGATCCCATTTTTCCTTCTAGAAATTACTTCTTTGATTTTATTCTTTCCTTCTATTTTTTTTTTTTAAACGTTTATTTATTTTTGAGACAGAGAGAGACAGAGCATGAACAGGGGAGGGGCAGAGAGAGAGGGAGCCACAGAATCTGAAACAGGCTCCAGGCTCTGAGCTGTCAGCACAGAGCCCGACGCGGGGCTCGAACTCACGGACCATGAGATCATGACCTGAGCCGAAGTCGGACGCTTACCCGACCAAGCTACCCAGGCGCCCCTATTCTTTCCTTCTATAATTACTCTCAACTCCAGTCTCTCAGGCCTGAGGGTGACAGCCCTCCTGAAGATGAGACAGAGCACCTTTGCTGTGTTTTCCCGAGACTGTCGGGGGAGGAGAAGAGCAGGGGCTTGGATCTCAGCCCCACAGTTCTTCCATTAGGATGGAGTCAGCTCAGGGATCCACCTGGACTGGAGTCAGGGAACATTTCGAGAAGGAAGTTTATGTTGGGAAGCTCCCACGGTCTAGATGCCCGGGATGGTGAGAAATGGTCTGTGGGAGAGGACACAGCAGGCAGGGGTCCCCTGGCCTATTCCCTTTGCTTTCCAAATCTCAGTTTAGAGAACCCTGCATGTGCTGTGGGGCTGTTGCATGTTCCCTAGTTGAGTTGCCTTTCTGCAAGCCCATCGGAGCAGTTAGTTGGTTGGAGCATACTCTGTTTACAGTGGGGGTTTACAGTGAACTTACATGAATGAAAGTATTTTTCCACAAAAGGAAATGGTGGAAGTGGTATAATGTCGCATAGTGATTATCCTTGCCTTGTAGACATCCTGAAGCTTTATGGGGTAGAAGTGGTTATCTGAGAAGTTTTCAGAATAAATTGTCTGCTTGGTTTGAATGGCTTGGCAGCATGGACACCCATAGATAGATGGCAGTGTTGTTACTCTTTAAAAGCTTTACCTGTGACAAAATAAGCAGTGAGGGATTGAAAATAATGAAAATGTGTTCGTTTTCAAACACCTTGTACTTTCTCATAAAATTAAAGAGCGGTCATTTTCAAACGTCCAGTGATCGAGCTGTGACTCCTCAGTCAGAGTAGAGTGAAAAGGTTCTTTGGAGAGAGAGAGAGAGTCAGTATCTCTCCAGCTCCAGTACCACCAGCAGTTTTACAGATGTCCAGGTCTTCAGGACAGTAGCAGGGACAGTGACCTTCTCGGGTCTGAGCCTAGGACGTCAAGTCTCCTAATTTCCAGGCTAGAGCCATTCTACTCTGCCCCCAACCCCCAGCAGCCCGGATTGTGTCCACTTACATGCTTTTCGTAACAGTCCGTGGTGCTGTGTTTCAGGATTTTCTATTTTCTGGGAATCCTTTCCCTGGGACCTTTATGTTTTTGTGATCTTAGTCTGTTGGAGTTCAGGCTCCTTTTAGAGACTGTTTTATCAGTGTGCAGTCGCTGTGGCCACATTTGGATGGGCTTTGTGCTGATGGCTGGGTAGGTGTCACCTCCTTCCTCGTTGGCACAGCTGTTTTCCCCTATTTGGCACTGATCCAAGAGCAAGCAGCCTGACGAAGCTCTGAGACCTACCTGTTCACGCTTCCTTCCACAGTGTTAACTGTCGTCCCTGCAATTTGTGTTTGTCGTTCCCGCATATTTGTGATGCTACCATATATATTTGTATTCCCGCGGAATATTCTTTGAGATTTAACCTGTGTTTGAGCTTCATAGAAATAGAATCAGGCTTTTGGATATTCATCCATGCTATCATTTATTACTGTCCATTTCATTCATTTTTCTTGTGTCCTATTAATTGCTTTTTCTTCTTAAATTTTAATTTTACTCTTTATTATAGAAAAATGTCCCAAATGCACTCAGAACTTCAGAGTCTAATACAGTGACTCCCCATATACTTACTACCCAGTCACAGTAGCTATCAGTTTTTTACCATGAGTGTTTCATTATTCAATCCCGTTATATTTGTCCCTTACCATGTTAAAACAAATCTTTTATGTATCGCCTTTAAAGCACATCCTTTGATTTTGCCCTAATACCTAATGTTCTCTCCCCACTCTTGGGGCTCATAGGTCAACTGAATGGAAAGAAAGGAAGGCACAGCAGGGCTTTAGGGCCACAGTCCCAGGTGGACGTTATGGGGTGCCCTCTGCTGTGGAGAGTAGCTCCTAGAACCGTAGGGTCTCACAAATCAGAGGGAAGTCCTTGGCCTCCTCCAGACAAAACAGGGCTGTTTCGGGGCTGGCAGGTTAGAAAATGACTTCCGCTTGCCCAGTTCAAGCCAGGCTTCCCTTCACTGCCCATTCAAGAAGCAGAGTCCACATGTCAGGGTGGGCTGTCCAGGGTGACCACAGGGCTTGGTGAGCCTCAGGGTGAGTGCTGAGCAAAGTAGATCTTTTCCAGGGGGTAGGAGATTAAAGTCTCAGACTATGAGCTTGTGCTGTGGCTCACCCTACCCTCCCTATTTGTTTTTGTTTTTACAGTTGAAGGAACCAAGGCAGTGTTTTCTTTCGTTCTGAGTGTATAGTCATTTGAGGTCCCAGCTTTATGTGTATGTGAAGGGGATTTCTGTTAGACTCTCCATCCTGAGTGGACCCTGGGCCTTAGGTTTTACCCCATAGTGCTCTAGGCTGTGACAACCTGGGCTTGGATTCACCTGGTCAAGCACATGTCCTTTTGGAGGAGCCACTTTACCATTCCTGAGTCCTGCTTTCTGATTTCTTGGCTTATGAGTGTTTCTTTCTTTCTTTTTTTTTTTTTTGCCAGCACACTGATTCATTAGAAGAAAATTTTCTTCAATAATTTCATCCAGTAGTTTTGGTTCTTACAGGAGGGTGTGTCAAGGACCTACTTTGCCTGTCATCAGAAACAGAAGTCCTACTGTTAGAACTTGTTTTTGTTGTTGTTGTTTTGTTTTGTTTTAATGATTAAATATTTGATGAGATTGCTTTCTTTCAAAGTTGAAAGGATAATTTAATATTAAATACTGTTGTCTTGTACATGATTTAGAGAGGCAGGTTTTAAGTTTGTGACCAAGTATCTCCCAGAGAGTGAGAAAGAGAATGGCAGCCTTCACATCTCAGTAAATTTAAGGTGTTTTCTGTTGGCAGGATTGATTACTCCGGAAGACCGGAAATATGGAACAACAAATCTTCACTTAGACGTATCTGATGCAGCCAATGTCATGGTGTATGTGGGAATTCCCAAAGGACAGTGTGACCAAGAAGAAGGTAGGGTGCTGCTGAGCATAAAAGTGGGGCTTACTCTCTGAGCTGGAGACTTTGGTGTGATATTTGCTTTCTCTTGCTCCAGAAGTCCTTAAAACCATCCAAGACGGAGATTCTGATGAACTCACAATAAAGCGATTTATCGAGGGAAAAGAGAAGCCGGGAGCCCTCTGGCATATATACGCTGCAAAGGACACAGAGAAAATACGAGAATTCCTTAAAAAGGTGTGCCCTTTATCCTATGGCATGTGAGGAGAGAGGCGTGGAGAATAGCAGTATTATAAATTACCACATGTTGAGACTAGCTGGTTACCAGGAACTCATCACGGCCTCAAAAGTTAGACCTGTGCCTGTCAGACTGATGTGGCTGAAGCTGGTTGCTGAGGAACAGACTTCAAAGTGATTAGGCTCACACCTTTGAAAAGAGGAGAGGGGCCTTGCCTTTTTCCTTATGACTGTGTTTTACATTATAGTGGATTTGGAGATTTTTGTGCTCTACCTTCAGGTTAGTTCCTCTGATCATCTGTTAGTACCGATTTGTTCTTAATTTTTTTTTTTAACGTTTATTTGTTTTTGAGACAGAGACAGAGCATGAACGGGGGAGGGTCAGAGAGAGAGGGAGACACAGAATCTGAAACAGGCTCCAGGCTCTGAGCAGTCAGCACAGAGCCCGACGTGGGGCTCGAACTCACGGACCGCGAGATCATGATCTGAGCCGAAGTCGGACGCTTAACCGACTGAGCCACCCAGGCGCCCCAGTACCGGTTTGTTTTTATTGCCTTGAAAATCTAAGTACTGTACTTTAGAGGTTCATATAAAATTCCTTGGCCCTTGATATCTTTGCTCAGAGTGAGTTACTTAGGTCCCTGTAGGTTTTGTCTACCCTCACTAGTAGTAGGTCAGGAAAGCCTCAGGCGTTGCTTGTGGCCATTAGCTTGTGAAGGGTCATTGGAAAGGGATGCAGGGGTTTTTAAGATTTCAGGTTTCTAGTAGTAGGCAGATTGTTCAGCAAGGGCTGTGTCTGGAAAGTTCTAGGCGAAATGGACACACTCAGTTTTTAAACCTGTTTGCCACTGAGGCTACTGATTGCAGCCCAGGCATCTGTGACTGACATTCTTCAGTTCATGAGGAATGAATGTGAATACTCCTAGCCTGTTGCCTGGTACCAGGTAGGTCCTTAACCAGCATTGGTTTGAGTCAAAGCTGTTTCTTACTTGGGATCATTGGACTCTTTCAAAACCTGCTGGTCACCATATTGTTCCTTTGATTGTGTCAACCTGAGTCTGGGTTGCCAAATAACTGTGTCTAGAATAAACAGATTTATTCTATGGCTATCTTTGGGACTCGTCTGTAACACTGTATTTCAGATTGTTAAATGAGTATAGATTTTTAATAACTGCAATACAGCAAGTCTGTTTCTAAGGAACTTGAGCCTGTTTATGTTCAAAAGTTTAGACCAGGGACGCCTGGTGGCTCAGTTAAGCATCCGACTTTGGCTTAGGTCATGATCTCGCCCTGTGTAGGTTCAAGCCCCGTGTTGGGCTCTGTGCTTACAGTTCAGACCCTAGATCCTGCTTCAGATTCTGTGTCTCCCTCTCTCTCTGCCCCTCCTCCTCTTGCACTCTGTGTCTCTCTCTCTCAAAAAATAAACGTTAAAAAAAAAAAAATGTCTAGACCAAAATATTGTCCAAATATAGCATTTCCAAATATATGCAGACTGCCAGTCAGAGATTATTGGAAATAACAGAAGGAAAACCACATTTTCTTTCAGTTTTCTCTTGGTTCGTTCAATTAATGTCTTTGAGTATTACTTGTCTCTTTCTGCCAACAGAGTATCTGTTAAGGAAGGCCTGACATCTGTTGACTGCCCACACTATTCAGAGGGGGAAAGTGCCCTCGCTGGGCCTCAATACGTTGCTCAGTTTCATATTACTTCAAATGTATTCTAGGTATCAGAAGAGCAAGGTCAAGAAAACCCAGCAGACCATGATCCCATTCATGATCAGAGCTGGTATTTAGACCGATCACTAAGAAAGCGTCTTCACCAAGAGTATGGAGTTCAAGGCTGGGCTATTGTACAGTTTCTTGGGGATGTGGTATTTATCCCAGCAGGAGCTCCACATCAGGCAAGAAACGTTACTTTATTCTTTATTCTCCTTACACTAAGAACTTTTGCATATGTGTTACTGATGCAGCTTGTGTTTTCCAGGTTCATAACTTATATAGCTGTATCAAAGTGGCCGAAGATTTTGTTTCTCCAGAGCATGTTAAACACTGTTTCTGGCTTACTCAGGAATTCCGTTATCTGTCACAGACTCACACCAATCATGAAGATAAATTACAGGTAAAAATATTACCGATTCCTGGTGTTCTCTGACTCTGGCTTCATGACCCATTATTGACCTTATAAAGAGAGTCTGTGAACTTGGCCATATCACCCTTGGCACATGAGTTGATGAACTGGCTTATGTCTAGTTCCACTGTCTACATAGGCCAAGGAGGAACAAACATAGAAGAAATCTTACCTTGGTTTGGTGTTGTTGGTGGACTGTAAATACTGTGCCCCAAGAGAAAGGCTTTAGTATTGAAAATGAATAGATCTGATATCTAATCCTGGCTCAACTGCCAGACATTGGTCTTGAACAAAGACTCTTAATGCTGTGTTGTTATCCTTGAATAGAGCAGAATCTTGAGTATCCAAAGAGGATCCAGAGAGTGGGTTCAAAGATGCTTTTAATAGTGAATTATGTAAAATATAATTTCATACTTGGAAAACTAGGGGAACATACAGGTTTTGAAAAATTGTACCTTGGGACTTGCCTCTCCCTGTATTCACCAGGCTCAGTGCCACGTGGCATCAAAACCTGCATGAGGGGGAAAAGGCATGGGTTTAAAATAGGTGTGAAATACTGGCCTAATGGAGTCTAGGGGCCTTTCCAGTATTGACACGTTGAATACTGAGTTTTAAATTTGGAGAGAGGGGCTTCCTGAGCGGCTCAGTTGGTTGAGCGTCCAACTCTTGATTTCGGCCCAGGTCATGATCTCACGGTTAATGGGATCAAGCCCCATGTCAGGCTCTGTGCTGAGCATGGAGCCTGCTTGAGATTCTCTTTCTCCTTCTGCCCCTCCTCCCTGCTCATGTGTTCTCTCTCTCCCTCTCTCTCTGTCTCTCTGACTCTAAATTTAAAAAAATATTAAAAATTAAAAAATTTTTAATTTAGAGAGAATGGTGGTAAAATTGGTAAGGGAAAAGTTTACTCTTAAGGACAGATTTTAGATTTATTGGTGAACTGACCATGTTTTCTCCTGTCCTTTTAGGTGAAGAATGTTATCTACCATGCAGTGAAAGATGCAATTGCTATGCTGAAAGCCAGCGAATCCAGTTTCAGCAAACCGTAGGGGTCCAAGAGACGCCTTAACCCCTGTACATTGGACGTGAATTACTGGCAGCTGTTCAAATTCTTCAGGCAGGATTCCTGTGGACTTTGAGATTCATGTTACCTCATCTTCTTTTTTAAACTGTACCCAACTGGTAAGGGTACTCTGTCTAATGTATATTTCTAGTGTTTACACACACTAAATATGTATATGTAGGAACTATTTACAGAACATGCATCCTTAAACTGTGACTTTTCACCTAGTGCAGACCTTCTACCATGCTGTAAAAACAAAACCTCTTACCAGCTCTGGAACAATACCTGCAGTTATTCCCAGCTGTTTGGTTGGACAGCTTAGTCAAATGGATTTATAACTCTTAGGAATCACTGCACGGTTTATTTGGCTGTATTTTGTTTTGTGTCTGTCTGAGTATCCTCTCCCCTACCCCTTAGGGTTCAGATGAGCGATGGAGGAAATGACAGCTAACGATGCAGTTCCTACTGTATTGCATTAGGACTGGCATTATATAGCAGAAATCAACTACTGTACAATTCTTGGGTTTAACCATCTTTAGTTAAATGGAGTTTTAATTTAAATGAAGCTTTGCTAATTTTAAGTGTTAAGCATTTTGCATTAAAGTATTCATATAATATTTTGACTCCACTCATTGGCATTATTATCCTCTGGTTATAGATTCAGCACACTTTTCTGCAATGTTCTAGGTATAAGAGGTTGCTCCGGGAATGCCTCTTAAAAGCAAAAAAATTAGATGCTATAGTGATTTGTGAGTGATAATTTATAATGCTAACATGGAAATAAGTTTCTTCTTAGCCAAATGGAAGCCTTGTCACACCTTTGCAAAGAAATACCGCCAATTAACTAAATTTGGAAGTGGAAGTTAACCAAGAAATCAAATAGTGACTGGTTAAATGGTTCTAAAAAAATATTTCAAAGAGATTGAAATACTTTGTCTTGTCTTTCATAATATAAGAGTTTACGAAGGAAAAGGAAATTATTAGAAATTTTAGAACAGTAGGATCTTAAAACAATCCTTTCTGAAGGAAGAGAATTCATCAGGAAGCCACCTTTCTGTATTTCCCTGGGCTTCTCTCCAAGCCAGGCCTCAAAGGAGTCCCACCGATAGTTACACCGCTGTTATTCATAATCAAATAGATTGTAACAAGTGTGAAAACAGAAAGCCACCATGAACAAGAGTCGATAAGAACTTTCAAATTGCCGTATTAAACCTGCAAAGGTTTACAGACTGGAATGATCCAGTATTATTTTATATTCTGAACTGTTTAATACATTAAAAGAAATGAGAGTATTGGAATATGATGAAAGAATGAGATTTCCAGAAATGACCAAATATGGAAAGAAGCTAAATAGCATTTATAGAAATGAGACATGATGGTTAAAATTAGAAATTCAGCAGATGAGTTAAACAGAAAAAATTCTTTTATGAACTGGGAGATTGGTAAAAATATAGAATACGGCATTGAATAACAGGAAACTATAAAGAAGTGTTAACTGATAAGCAGGACACTGAAAAATACATGTTTGATAGTGAGTGAAAGCCAAGAGAATTGGGGGGGGGGTGGGGGGGGGAGAAAGATGCTGTTCAGAGATAATTTTCCAGTATTAATGACCTCATCAGATTAGAGAAGCCCACCTAAATCAAGCAAGATAAGTTAAAAGTCCACCTGTATGTTAATAAATTAAAAGACTACTCAAACAAGTAGGTTTTATATTAAAAGCAGCCAGAGTGGGGAAAACATGATCTTCAGGGAAGTGACAGACGAACAGTTGACTTCGTAACAGCAACGGTGGAGGTCAGAAGAAAATAGATTCCATTCTTCCGGTGCTGAAGAACATAGCCAAAAACAGAAATACAGACACAGCAAAATTCTTCCTCTGTTCTTTATGGAAAATTTCAGATGAAAACCAGAGTTTATTTTCAGGCCCTCGCTGAAGGAACTTTTAAGGATATCCTTAGGAAAGAAAACCCAGAGCATGCAAGAAAAAAATGGAGTACAAGGGAAATTATAAACTTCTGGATGAATTTAAACAATAATAGTGTTAACCAATATTTTTTAAGGTATGGATAAATTTCCTTAAAAAGTTAAACAGAACTAACATATGTGATCCAGCAGTTCCACTCCTAGGCTTACTTAAAAGAATTGAAAGCAAGGATTCAGATACCCATACACTTGTGTTCTTAGCATCATCATTCACAAGAGCCAAAAGGTGGAAACAGCCCAGGTGTTCATCAACAAATGAGTGAATAAACAAGATGTGGCATAATACATACGATGGAATATTTTTTGGTCTTAAAAATGAAGGAAATTCTGGCACATGCTATAACATGGATGAATCTGGAAAGCATGCTAAGTGAGACAAGCCAGACACAGAAGGAGAGATACATGATTTCACATCTATGAGAAATAATCAGGGGCACCAGGGTGGCTCATTTGGTTAGGCGTTCGGCTTCGACTCAGGTCATGATCTCGCGGTTCATGAGTTCGAGCTCCCCGTCGGGCTCTGTGCTGACAGCTTGGAGCCTGGAGCCTGCTTCGGATTCTGTGTCTCCCTCCCTGCCCCTCTCTGGCTTGCTCACTCGCTCGCTCTCTCAAAAACAAATATTAAAAACAATAATCATAATCTTCGAGAAGTCAAATTTCATAGAGACAGAGTAGAATGATGCTGGGAATGGAAGGGAGTGGGAGTGGGAGTTACTGTTTGATGGGTAGAGTTTCTCTCTGGGCTGATGAAGTTCTGGGGATGGATGGTGGTGATGGTTGCACAACATTGTAAATGTACTTGCTACCACAGAATTGCACATTTAAAAATGGTTAAAATACTCAATTTTTTCTTATGTATATTTTACCAAGATAAAAAAAACAACATTCTTATTTTTAAAAAACCGATTAGAAGGGCAGGAAAGAAGGAACAAATGGGACTTTTCTGAATACTCCAAATGCAAGATACAGATGGTCTGACTGTAATAAAAGACTTGACTATATGCTGCTTATGAAAGAGATGGTTTGTAGATTAAAAATAAAAGTACAGAAAAGAATTATACCATGTAAACACTACTCATATGAAAGTAAGTATGGCTATATTGATACCAATTTTAAGATTTTAAGATAAAGAGTATTACCGGAGAGAAAAAGCGTTTTTGTTTTTGTTTTTTTTTTTGGTTTGTTCTAGAAAAAATTTTTTGTTTGCTTATAGTTGACACAATTTTACATTAGTTTCAAGTGTACAGCATAGTGATTGGACAACTCTATACATCATAATACACTCACTACAAGTGTAGCTACTGTCACCATACAACGCTATTACAATATCGTTGGCCATATTTCCTATGCTGTATCATTTATTCCTATGACCTATTCTATAACTGGAAGCATATCTCCCACTCCCCTTCACCCATTTTGCCCATCTTCCACCCCCTTTCCCTCTGGTGATCATCAGTTTATACGTCTAGCTCTGCTTTTTGTGTCTTAATTCATTTGTTTTTTTAGACTTCACATATGAGTGAAATCATGAAGTATTTTTTCTTGCTAAAAAAAACTTAGTGGTCATAAAAGGGTTAACTTGGAAGATACAATAATCTTACTGGCTACATACCTAATTAGGAGAGCTTCAAAATAATATGAAGCAAAATTTGACAGAATTAAAGGGGAAAAGAAATTCACAGTCATAGTTGGTGATTCTACCTCTTTCTGTAATTAATACAATAAACAGACATAAAACCAGTATAAGTACAAAATAATTGAACCTATCAACCAAATCAGCATTTATTAGAACACTAAAGCCAATGACTGTAAAACACACATTCCTTTCAAGTACGTATTGATTGTTCACCCAGAAAGGCCATAGACTGTACATTTCAATGGATTATGTAAATTGAAATTGTATAAGGTACGTTCTTGATGTGATGACAGTGGAATTTAAACAGTAAAAAGATAACTGCAAAATTCTCAAATGTTGAGAAATTAGGCAGCATACTTCTAAGTAACCTACTGATCAAAGAAAACATCAATTGAAATCAAATTATTGGAACTGAATAATAAAAATACATTTCAAAAATAGATTCAGTTACAATAGTGCTTAGAGAGGAACGTATAATTTTCAACGTATGAGAAAAAGGTTTAAACTGTATGTATATAATATAGATTATGTTTTGGAGATTTTTGCATTTTTGTTAATGAAGGGTATTGATCTAAAAAAAACTTTTTTATATTGATCTAAAATTTTGAAATGTCCTTGTAATGTTGGGTTATGATATTGAAGTTATAACCTAAAACAAGTTAGGAAGTATTTTCTCTTCATCTAATTGCTGAAAAAAATATATATATAGATCGATACATATCTATCTATCTATATCTATCTATCTATCTATCTATCTATATATATATAGTTGATCCTTGAACAACACAGGTTGGAACTGCAGAAGTTCATTTATGCATGGGTTTACTTCAATAATTGGAAACATTTTTGGAAATCTGCAACAATTTGAAAACTCACAGATAAACCCTGTAGACTGGAAATACTCAAAATTTGAAAAAGGAACGTCAAAAATGTATAAAATATATGTAGGCACTAGGCTCTTTTTTCATTTATTACATAAAATGTACTATTATGAAAAGTTAAAACTTAATAAAATTTAGGAACAGAAACACAGACTATATATATACATGGTGCCATTCGCAGTCAAGAAAAGTAAACAAAGATGCAGTATGAAGTAACTGCATAAAATCAGTTGTACATATTGTACCATAATAATTTCATAACCACCTCCTGCTGAAGTGAGCACACGTAAAACACCATGTGACACTAGTCCTCTCTGCATGAGCAGTTCACATCTTCAGTAAATTGCATATTGTATTGCAAACTGCCTTCTTTCAGTTGCCCTGTATTTTTGTGTTTAGCGCAGTACCATATACACTACAACAGGGGGCCCACATGAAGTGCCACTAATGGTGCTGGAGGTTCTAAGAAGCAGAGAAAAGTCATGGCATAAGGAAAAGTTGAATTGCTTGGTGAGTACCATTGATGGAGATCTGCTGCTGATGCCTACCATTTCAAGACAAACGAACCCAAGTGTAAGGACTGTTGTTAAAAAGAAAAGGAAATTCATGAAGTCATGGTCGTGGTACACCAGAAGGTGCAAAACATTTTTTGTGAAATATTTTATCTTCTTGAAAATGCAGCATTTATGTGGGTGCAGGATTGCTATTAGGAAGGTATATCTATAGACTAATATCATTCGACAACAACTTAAAAGGCAAAAAATCTAAAACTGGAGAATGTAACACCAGCAAAGGATAGTTTGATAATTTTAGAAAGGTTTGGCTTAAGAAATAACAAGAGAAGCCGTTTCTACTGACCCAAAAGCAGTAGACGAGTTCCCAGAAGCCATTAAGAAAATCATTGAGGAGAAAGGATATCTGCCTGAGCAGATGAAAGAGCACTATTCTGGAAAAGTCTCAAAGGACATTTATTAGGAAGAGAAGCAAGTACCAGGATTTAAGGCGAGAAGGGGATAGATCGGCTAACTTTACTGTTAAGTGCAAATGCAGTCGGGTTGCTGATGAGGACAGCCCTTATTTTTGAAGCTGCTAACCTCCAAGCTGGAAGGTGAAGGGAAAAGATAAACACCAACTGCCAGACTTTTGGTCTCACAAAGAAGGCCTGGACAATGAGAACCTTTTTCTGGGCTGGTTACATTGATGCCCCCGAAGTCAGGAAGTACCTTGCCAGCAAGGGACTGTGTTTTGAAGTTCTTTTGAAATTGGACAAATACCCCTTGCCACTCAGAACTCTATGAGTGTAACATTGAAGGCACTGGAGTGTCTACATGCCCCCCAAACACAAGGTCTCTAGATCTGGGGTGTCATAAAAACCTTTACGGCTCATTACACCTGGTACTCTATGGAAAGGATTGTAAACGCTATGGAAGAGAGCCCTGATGAAGGGTTAAACTGTTGAAGATCCCTCCATTGTTACAGAAAAAAGCTGTGAAAGCTACCAAGCCCAAAATAATAAATTCTTGCTGGAGAAAACTGTTCAGATACTGTGCATGACTTAATAGGATTTATGACAGCCAGCCAATCAAGGAAATTATGAAAGAGATTGTGAATATGGCAAAAGGGTGGGGGTTGAAGAGTGTTAGGGTATGGATATTGGAGAAATCCAAGAGCTAACAGACACCGCATCAGAGAAATTAAGACTTGATAGGAATTAACGGTGCCTGACAATGAGGAAGAAGATGCAGTCAAAGCAGTGCCAGAAGATAAATTGCCCTTAGACAATCTGGCAGAAGGGTTCCCGATCATTCAAGACTGCTTTTGACTTCTTTTCATAAAAGAAGTAACATGGACCCTTCTATGATACAGGCACTGGAACTAAAGCAAATGGGGGAAGAGGGATTGGTATCATATAGAAACATCTTTAGAGACATAAAAAGACAAGTCAGATATTATGATGTATTTCCATAAAGTTACACTGAGGCAGGAGGCCTCAGGAGGTGGAAGGCCACCTCCACCTCCATCCCTGAGACAGCAAGACCATCTCCTCCTCTCCCTCCTCTTCCTCAGACAACTCAACATGAAGATGAAAAGGAAGACATTTATGATGATCCACTTTTATCAATAGTAAGTAATCATGCCATACAGTTAATAAGCTGATCTGTTGTGTATGTATGTGTCTATATTTGAAAATATAATTGCATGGCAAGAATGGCAAATAAGAATAGCTATAAGGTGAGTGATCTTTAACATAAAATTAATAAGGGTTAGTTTTCTTACTGTTTTCTGCTTTCAAACAGAAAACAGTTTTTCTTACTGTACAGTATGCCTCTCATAATTTGAGAAACTGCCTATCAGCCCATCATCACAGGTAAGTGGGTTTTTTTAATGTAACATTTCCAGTACTGTAAATATGACTGTAACTCTGTAGGTCATAAAAATTGTATAGAGATTCATTCATTAGTGCATAGGCTAGGGTACTGTGAAGCATTTGGATCAATTGCACTAGGCTACCATAAAGCAATCCTGTTGCTGCTGCTTCATTATCAGTGCATACATCATTATACTAGTAAATATATATGAATTTCTTTCTTACATTCTTTCCATCTTTTATGGCTAGAGTTATGTCTACAGTGTTTGATGTCACATAAGACAATATTGACGTAGGTGCTGACAAGTGACTCATCTTGTAAACAGACGACGTAAATTTAAGGTATTGATAAATACAGTACAGAACTGCTGGTGTATTTTCCCTTATGATTTTTCCTAAGAACATTTTCATTTCTCTGGCTTACTTTACTGTAAGAATATATTATATAAGACATATACAAAATATGTTAATTGACTTTTTACATTATTGTAAGGCTTCCAGTCAACAGTGAGCTATTAAGTTTTGGGGGAGTAAAAGTTTTATGCAGATTTTTTACTTCATAGGCCAGTGCCCTTAACCTCTGTGTTGTGCAAAGATCAGCTCTACTAATATTTCTTTCTTGAATATTTATATAGATGCCCTTCATTAGTGAAAATATAGGCTAGAGAGACTTCTAACTATGGATTCAATTTCTTTAACAGATCTAGGACTATTCAGGTTTCATATTTTATATTTCTAGTTTATTATTTTATTTTATTTATTTTATTATTTTATTTTAGCTATTGGCTTGTCATATATGGCTTTTATTGTGTTGAGGTACATTCCCCCTATACACTTTGTTCAGAGTTTTTATCATAAATAGATGTTGAATGTTGTCACATGCTTTTCCTGCATCTATTGACATGATCATATGTTTTTAAGCTTAAGAGAGAGAGAGAGTGGGGGAGGGGCAGAGAGAGTGGAAGACAGAGAATCTCTCTGCTGACAGCACAGAGCCTGATTCAGGGCTCGATCCCACAAACCATGAGATCATGACCTGAGCTGGAATCAAAAGTCAGATCTTAACTAACTGAACCACCCAGGTACCCCATGATCATATGATTTTTTTTTTAATTTTTTTTTCAACGTTTTTTATTTATTTTTGAGACAGAGAGACAGAGCATGAACGGGGGAGGGTCAGAGAGAGGGAGACACAGAATCTGATACAGGCTCCAGGCTCCAAGCTGTCAGCACAGAGCCCGACGCAGGGCTCAAACTCACGGACCGTGAGATCATGACGTGAGCCGAAGTCGGCTGGCTTAACTGACTGAGTCACCCAGGCGCCCCGATCATATGATTTTTAAGCTTCATTTTGTTAATGTGGTATATCACATTGATCTGCAGAGGCTGAACCATCCTTGTACTCAGGATAAATCCATTTGGTTATGGTGTATGATTCTTTGAATGTATTGTTGAATTCAGTTTGCTAATATTTTATTCAGATTTTTGCATCTGTGTTCATCGGGGATATCGGCTTATAATTTTTTTGTGGTGACTTGTCTGTTGTTGACATCACTGTAATGCTGGCCTTGTGAAATGAATTTGGAAGTGTTCCCGCTTCTATTTTTTGGAAGAGTTTGGAAAGGATAGTTATTAATTCTAATTTGAATATTTGGTAGAATTTATCAGGGAAGTCATCTGGTCCTAGACTTTTTTTTTTTGGGGGGGGGGGAGGTTTTTGATTACTAATGCAATCTCCTTACTAATATTCAGTCTGTTTGGATTTCTTCCTGTTTCTTCATGACTCAGTCTTGGTAGGTTGTATGTTTCTAGGGATTTATCCATTTCTTCTAGGTTGTAAAATTTGTTGGTGAATAGTTGTTCATAGCAGTCTCTTATGATCCTCTGTATTTCTGTAGTATCCGTTGTAACATTTTCTCTTTCATTGTGGATTTTTGAGTCTTCTCTTTTTACTTGGTGAGTCTAGCTAAAGGTTTACCAATTTTGCTTGTCTTTTGAAAGAACCAGCTTTCAGTTTCATTGATTTTGTTCTATTGTCTTTTCAGTCTCTATTTCATTGAGTTTCACTCATCATTGTTATTTCCTTCCTTCTGCTAACTTTGGGCTTTATTTGTTCTTTTTCTAGTTCCTTAAGGTGTCATGTCAGGTTGAGATTTTTCTTGTTTCTTGATGTAGGCATTTCTTGCTAGGAATTTCCCTCTTAGAACTGCTATTGCTGGGGCACGTTGGTGACTCAGTCGGTTAAGCACCCGACTTTGGCTCAGGTCATGATCTCGCAGTTCGTGAGTTTGAGCCCCACCTTGGGCTCGGTGCTGACAGCTCAGAGCCTGGAGCCTGCTTCGGATTCTGTGTCTCCCTCTCTCTCTGCCTCTCCCCCGTGTGCACTCTGTCTCTCTCAGGAATGAATAAATGTTAAAAAAAATTTTTTTTAAATAAAAAGAACTGCTGTTGCTGCATCCCACAAGTTCTGGTATGCTTTATTTCCATTTTCATTTGTCCCAAGGTAATTCTTGATTTCTCTTTGATTATTTCTTTGACCCACTGTTTGTTCATAGCATGTTGCTTAATTTCCAAATATTTGTGAATTTTCTAGGTTTTTTCTTGCAATTGATTTCTAGTTTCATAGCATTGTCACTGGAAAAGCAGCTTATGATTTCAGTTACCTTAAATTTATTAAGACTTGTGGCCTGACATATAATCTATTCTAGAGAATGTTCCATGTACACTGAGAAGAATGTATATTCTGTTGCTTTTAGATGGAAAGTTTCTGGTATATGTCTGTTAAGTACATCTTGTCTAATATGGGTCTATCTATTGGTGTAATTTGGATATTGAGGTCCTACAATTGTAGGACAATTGTATTGCCTACAATTGTATTGCCATCTATTTCTCCCTTTAGGTCTGTTAATATTTGCTTTATATATTTAGCTGCTTTTGTGTTGAGTGCATAAACATTTATCAGTGTATATCCTCTTGTTGGATTGACCCCTTTATCAATATGTAATGTCCTTCTTTGTCTCTTATAATATTTTTATTGTATCTTATAAGGTGCTAGTTATATAATTAATCTAACATATATTAATTATATCTAATCTATGTGTGTGTTACATATAGATATATATAAAGGACAATATGACCATGATTTATTCCAAGAATGCAAGATTAGTTTAATGTTTGAAAATCAGTCCAAGGGGTGCCTGGGTGGCTCAATTGGGTAAATGTCAGACTTGATTTCAGCTCAGGTCCTGATCTCACAGTTTGTGAGTTTGAACCCTGTGCTGACAGATGGAGCCTGCTTGGGATTCTCTCTCTCTGCCCCTCCCCTGCCAACAATTTTGCTCTCTCTCTCTCTCAAAATAAATAAAACTTAAAACAAGTAAAAGAAATAAGTCCAAGTATTTCAGTGCATTAACAGAATAAAGAGGAAAAACTTAACTGTCAGTAGATCAGAAAAAGCTTTTGATAAAATTCAACAGCCTTTTTTGATAAAAATTCTCAATAAACTAGATACGATAAAGGGCATTTATTATAAGCTACAGCTAAAATGATATATAATGGTAAAATATTTTGTACTTTCTCCTAAAGGTCAGGAACAAATCAATGATGTTCTCACTCTAACCACATCCACTCAACATCCACTCCTAACCAGTTCAATGAGGGGAGAAAAAGATTTGAAAGTAAGAAGTAAAATTGTCTTTATTCCTGGATGGCATGATTGTGTACATGAAAAATCCAAAAGAATCTATAAAGTACCAGAATAAATTAATTTAGCAAGGTCACAATAACAATATATAAAAATCAGTTGTATTTCTAAATATTAGCAATAAACAAGTTTAGAATGAAATTTTAAAATAACATTTACAATAGCAAAAAAAGTAAAATTGCTCAGAGGAAATTTAATTGAAAGACATGCAAGACTTTTACATTGAAAACTACAACTGCAAAATGAAAGATGTGTATATAAGGAAAAGTACACCATGCTCCTGGGTTAGAAGGCTCAATATTGTTCAGATAAGTTTCCCCAATGTAGATTTATAGATTGTTAGAAAACAAGTCTTTCTGGTTCTTTCTTGTTTTTGCATACACTGTGAGTGAGGCACTGACTACCCTTTGTTTTGGACTATCTTCTCAAAGCTGTTTGATAGTAAACAGTCTTATAAGAGATACTGCATCCCTGTGGAGGAAAACTGCCCATTACAAAACATTTGGGTTCCCTGAGCCCAGTATCCCTCTCCTATAATATAACCTCTGTAGATGGAGGTATTATTTGGCCCTCTTGACATCACCGTGGGAATTGGGGCTTGAGGCACTGGCCAAATATGTGAATATTGAGTCTCAAATTCTTCACTAGCATCCATGGAAATGTGGCAGGCTAATTTGTTAGCTTGTACATAGAGTAAGATACTTGTAGAATGCACCTGAAGAATTACACAAAAGAAAAAGTGTAGCTTTAAAAGCATTTATGAGAAAACAAAGACCAGAAAAAAGAAATATTTAACTCAAAAAACTAGAAAAATAAAGTACTCTCACAGTACACAAAAGGAAAAGATTAATAAAAGAAATTTATGAAATGGAAACGATCAACAAAATTAAAGCTGAATCTGAAAAAATCAGTAAAATAGACAAACTTCTGGCAAGACTGATGAAGAAAAAGTACAAATGAATAATATTAAGAATGAAAATGAAAATGTAACTACAAATATGGCAGAGATTTTAAAAATCTTAAATGAATCATTGTTAATTTATTTAAAACATGAAATCTGGACAGTATTCTAGAAAAATTATCAAAATTGACTCTTGAAAATCTGGATAAATAGTATTAAAATAACTAAATCGTTAATTAAAAATTTTGCACAATCCATACCCCCAAAAGGCAGCAGGCATAGACAGTTTTTTAAGTGAGTTTGTATCAAGGTTAGAAAATAATCCTTATTTTATGCAAAATTAGCCAAGAGGATAGATAACAGAGAGAACTATTTAGTGGATTTTATAAGGCTAGTACACTTGATACCAAAATCTGACAAGAAAAGGAAATTACAGGCCAATATTACTTATAAACATACTGGCAAAAATCCTAGATAAATTACTGGCAAGTTCAAATCTAGCATGAATTAAAAATGGTGTGTCACTACCAAGAAAAGATTAAGGAATAAAAATCTGGTTTAATATCAGAATATTTAGACATTAACTCATCACTTTTAACAGAAGGCAAAAAATCCATGTGATCATCTCAAATATACAAAAGAATCATGTAGTAAATTCAACATAGATTTATATTTAAGTGTACAAGTGAGTGGCATTCACAAATCTCTGTAACCAGCACCATTATCCATTTCCAAAATATTTCATCACCCCAAACAGAAACTCTGAACCTATTAAGCAATAACCATTTTCTTCCCTACCTCCAGCCCTTGGTAACCTCTAACCAGTTTCTATCTATGAATTTGTATATTTTAGATATTTCTTATGAATTTGTATATTTTAGATATTTCTTATAAATATCTATGCTTTTGTTTGTAGCTTATTTAACTTGCAGGGTAATGCTTTCAAGGTGCATCCATTTGTAACATGTTTCCAAACTTCATACTTTTTTATGGCTGAATATTTCAGTGTATAACACATTGTGTTAATCCATTCACTTGATGATGGATACTTGAGTTGTTTCCACCTTTTAGCTACTGTGAATAACGCTGCTATGAGCACTTATGTACAAGTATCTGAGTCCCTGTTCTCAATCCTTTGGAGAATATAACCTGAAAGTGTAATTTCTGAGTCAAATGGTAATCATATATTTAACTTTTTGAGGTATCACCAAGCTGTTTTCCACATTCCACAATGGCGGTACCACTTTACATTCCTGCCAGCAATGCTTGGTGTAGTTCCAATTCATCCATGTCATCACCAACGTGTGCTGTTTTCCATTTTTGTCAAAGTGTAGCCATCTTCATAGGTATAAAATGTCATCCCATTGTTTGATTTGCATCTCCCTAATGATGGTATCTTTGGGTATACATATTGGTCACTTGAATATCTTCTTTGGAGAAATGTCTACTTAAGTCCCTTGCCCATTTTTTTTTTTAAACTGGGTTGGGTTGTCTTTTTGTGGTTATGAATTCTTTATATATTCTGGATATTAAGCCATTAACAAACATAATATTTGTACATATTTTCTCCCATTCTGTGTGTTTTTTCACTCTCTTGCTAGTGTCCTATGATGTAAAAAAATTCTTAAATTTTTAATTTTAGTAGTCTGAGTTACCTATTTTTTACTTTCTTCGGCTGTGCTTTTGGTGTTATATTTAGGAGAACATTGCCAAATTCAAGGTCTTATGATTTCTTCTAGGAGTTTTATGATTTAACTCTTAGATTTAGGTTTGATCTATTTTGAGTAAAGTAAGCTTCAAAATTCATTCTTTTGAATATGGTATTTCAGTTTTCTAACACCATTTGTTGAAGAGATTGTTCTTTCCCCATTGAAAACAGTTGACTATAGATGTGAGGATTTACTAACTAGGCTTCCAATCTATTAGACTATATATCTGTCCTTATGCCAGGGGTGCACTCTTGATTCTTGTAGCTTTGTGTAGCAAGTTTTAAAATCAAGAACCATAAGCCCTCTTTGTTGTTCTTTGTTAAGATTTTTTTTTTTTTTTTAATACTCAGGGTCCCTTTAAATTCCACATGAGTGTTTTGAGTTGGGTCTGTTTATAAAAAATAAAACCCATCTGGGTTTTGAAAGAGATTACACTGAAACTACCTTTATGGGTTCGAATAGTAGTATCTTCACAATGTTAAGCCTTGTAATTCATGAACATGAGAAGTCTTTCAATTTATTGGTGTCTTTTTTTCTCCTCCTAGCTTTATTGAGACATAATTGATATATTGTCTAAGTTTAACATGTACAAGGTGTTGATCTGATAAATTTACATATTCCTAAGTGATTACCTAGTGGTGTCTTCAATTTCTTTCAGCACTGTTTTCCAGTTTTCAGTGTACAAGTCTCGTGCCTCCTTCGTTAAATTTATTCCTAAGTATTTTATTCTGTTTGATGTTATTGAAAGGGGAATTGTTTTTGTAATTTTCTTTTTGGATTGTTCCTTGCTGATATATACAAATGCAACTGATTTTTCTTTCAACCAATTTTTGCATGATTCTGTATCCTGCAATTTTGCCGAATTTATCAGTTCTGACAGGCGTGTGTGTGTGTGTGTGTGTGTGTAGAATACTTAGAGTTTTCTACATGAAAGATCATATGAGTAAAGATAATTTTAGATCTTCCTTTTCAATCTGGGTACCTTTACTTTTTTAATCTTACCAGTTGCTCATGTCAGAGCTTCCAGTTCCATGTTGAATAAAAATACCTCAATGCAGGAACCCTTGTCTTGACTGTGATCTTTTTTTGCTTGCCTGCTCATGCTTGTATATTAAAATAAATCCAAACAGCTCTTCCCTTGCTCATTTCCCTGCATTTTCATGACACACTTTCTTATCCATTTCAGACAATTAGGAAGGCTGTTGCCCCTGGAGGATTAATTCTGGACTCCTCTTGCACTTAACTTTGTAATCCGACAGGCTTCTTTTTTACCCCAGACTTACAGTTTCCCTCTTTACCATCTTTTTTTGTTTTCAGTGTCTGGTTCAACAATGATTTCTTTTTCTTTCTCTAGGACTTGAGACTGGGATTTTTTTCTCTTTTATTTTCCTTCCTCTAAAGGAAAAACTAGGTTTCATGACTTAAGTGTGAAGATGCAAGGTGAGTAACCTAGTCAAGATGCTAAGATACTAGTTCAGATACTAACTGGGTTGAGTGAAATCAATACCAAGGTTTTTAAAAAGTCCCTCATCACTTGCTTTGTTTATTTTTGCTTTTGTTCCTTTTACTTTTGAGGTCAGTTTCAGAAGAATCCTTGGCAAAATCTATGCTGAGGTGCTTACTACTTATGTTCTCTTCTAAACATTTTATGCCTTCTGGTCTTATGTTCAAATCTTTAATGCATTTTGAGTTAGGTTTTGTGTCTGGTGTAAGTTGTTCAGTTTCTTTCTTTTGCCTTTTGCCAGTTTCATTCTGTCCAATATTCATAACACCATGTATTAAAGAGACTGTCCTTTCCCCATTGTATATTCTTGGCTTTTTTATGATTTTAAGGGGAAAGCTGTTTTTTACTGTTGGGTACAATGTTAGCTGTACATTTTTCATATATGGTCTTTATGATGTTTCTAGTTCATTGAATGTTTTCTGTTCTGAAAATGTATTCGATTTTGTAAAATGCCTTTTCGGTGTCAATTGAGATGACCACATGGTTTTCTTCCTTCATTCTGTTAATATGGTGTATTATCTTGATTTTCTTATGTTGAACCACCCTTGCATTCCTGGAATAAATCTCTCTTGATCATGGTATAGAATCTTTTTAATATGCCACTGGATTTAGTTTCCCAGTATTTTGTTGAGGATTTTTGCAGCTATATCCATAGAGGATACTTGTAGTCTTCTTATAGTGTCTTTGTCTGGCTTTAGTATTGGGATATTGCTGGCCTTATAGTATGAGTTATGTAGTGTTCTCTCCCGTTCCATTCTTGGGGGAGAGTTTGATTGGTGCCCATTCTTTTTTTTTTTTTTTTTTTTAAATTTTTTTTTTTTTCAACGTTTTTTATTTATTTTTGGGACAGAGAGAGACAGAGCATGAACGGGGGAGGGGCAGAGAGAGAGGGAGACACAGAATCGGAAACAGGCTCCAGGCTCCGAGCCATCAGTCCAGAGCCTGACGCGGGGCTCGAACTCACGGACCGCGAGATCGTGACCTGGCTGAAGTCGGACGCTTAACCGACTGCGCCACCCAGGCGCCCCTTTTGGTGCCCATTCTTTTTTAAATATTTGGTAAAATTCACCAGTGAAGTCATCTGGTCCTGAAGTGTTCTTTGTTGGGGATTGTTTGTTTTTTGATTCCTGATTGTTCCTTGTTTTACAGGTCTATATACATTTTCAGTTTTTCAGTTCCTCAGTCTTAGTAGTTTCTGTGTTACTGGGGCTTTTCCCATTTTACCTAGGTTTTTCCAATTTTTTAGCATGTAGCTCTTTATGTTATTTTCTCATAAACCTTTTTTGTGTAACGTTGATAGTAATGCACCCTCTGATGTTAGTAATTGGAATCTTCTTGCTGTCCTCTTTCTCCTCCCTCTTACAGTCTAGATAAAGATCAATTTTGCTGATCTCTTTATAAAACTGTCTTTGGTTTTGTTGATTTTTCTGATTTTTGTTTCCAATTAGATTTCCACTCTAATCTTTTTATTTTCTTCTTTCTGCTATTTTTGGGTTACTTTGCTTTTCTTTCTCTAGTTCCTTAAGGTGACAGTTTATAAATTTGAGGTATTTTTCATTTTTAAATATTTGCATTTACAGTCATAAATCTCCCTCTAAGCACTATTTTTGCAGTAACTCTTGGCATGTTGTCTTTACATTTTCATTCATCTCAAGGTATTTTCTAATTTCCATTGTGATTTTTTTTCCTTGACCCTTTAATGTTGAGATAATTTCCACATATATGTGATTTTCCAGTTTCCCTGTTACTGAGTACTAGTTTCATTTCTTTGTGGTCAGAAAAGATATTTAGTATGGTTTCATTCTTTTTTACATTTCAAGAGACTTTGTGGCCTTACATGCTTTATCCTGGAGAATATTCCATTTAGAATAATGTGTATTTTTACTGTTGTTGGGTGTAGTATTATGTGTATGTCTATTTGGCCTAATTGATATATAGTGTCCATGTCCTCTATTTACGTATTGATTGTATGCTTGGCTGCTTTATTACTGAAAGTTCTATTATTATAGAACTATTTCTTCAATTCTGGCAACCTTTACTTCATATATCTTGGGGCTCTATTGTTAGGTGCACATATAATTGTTACATCCTTTTTTTTTTTTAATGTTTATTTTTGAGAGAGAGGGATAGAGCAGGAGCAGGAGAGGGGCAGAGAGGGACACACAGAATCTGAAGCAGGCCCCAGACTCTGAGCTGTCAGCATAGACCCTGATGTGGGGCTCAAACTCACAAACTGTGAGATCATGGCCTGAGCTGAAGTCAGACATTTAACTGACTGAGCTACCCAGGAGCCCCCTATAATTGTTTTATCTTCTTGATGGCTGACCCTTTTTCTTCAATATTTCATGTCCTTTATCTCTTATAATCTATTTTGACTTAAAATCTATTTTTGATATACTCATTTTTCAAACTCTTCATCACCTGTTAGTATTTTTTTTATTGTTGTTATTGGATTTTTCTTCTGTAAGATCTATACCCAATGTGGGTCTCAAACTCACAACCCCAAGATAGAGTCGCATGCTCCACTGACTGAGCCAGCTAGGCACCCCAACTTAAAATCTGTTTTAGTCTCATAATAATATAGGTGCCCCATATGTGTGTAACATATGAGTACTATTCACATGCATTATCTTTTTCCATTTTTTTTTTCCATTTGTACTGTTTAAGTCACTGAGTTTTTTTTTTTTAATTCCACTATAGTTAACATACAGTATTATATTAATTTCAGGTGTACATTATAGTGGCTCAGTAACTGCATCCATCACCCAGTGCTCATCATGACAAGTGCAGTTCTTAATCCTCATCACCTCTTTCATCCATCCCCAACCCACTCCCCTCTGGTAACCATCAGTTCTCAATAGCTAAGAATCTGATTCTTGGTTTGTCTCTTTTTTCCTTTGTACACTTTTTTGTTCTTAAATTCTGCATATGGGTGAAATCATATAGTATTTGTCTTCCTCTGACTTATTTCACTTAGCATTATACTCTCTAGCTCCACCCATGTTGGTACCAATGCCAAGATTTCATTCTTTTTGATAGTAATATTCCAATGTATATGTATACCACATCCTCTTTATCCATTCATCTATCTCGATGGACACTTGGGCTGCTTCCATAATTTGGCTATTGTAAATAATGCTGCTATAAACATAGGGGTGCATGTATCCTTTTGAATTTGTGTTTTTGTATTTTGGGGGTAAATACCTAGTAGTGCAACTAACCACTGGATAAAGTAGTCCTCTTTTTAACTTTCTGAGGAAAGTCCATGCTGTTTTCCAGAATGGCTGCACTGGTTTGCATTGCCACCAACAGTGCAAGAGGGGTCTTTTTCTCCATATCTTCACCAACACTTGTTGTCTCTCATGTTCTTTTTTATTTTAGCCATTGTGACAGGTATGAGTGATAACTCATAGTTTTGATTTGCATTTCCCTGATGATAAGTGATGTTGAGCATCTTTTCATGTTTTGGTTGGCCATCTGCATGGTTGTCTTCTTTGGAGAAATGTCTGTTCATGTCTTCCCATTCTTTAATTGGATTGTTTTTTGAGTATTGAGTTGTATAAGCTCTTTATATATTTTGGATACTAACCCTTTATTACATATGTCATTTGCAAATATCTTTTCCCATTCAGTAGGTTGCTTTTGGTTCTGTTGATTTGTTTCCTTCACTATGCAGAAGCTTTTTATCTTGATATTATCCCAACAGTTTATTTTTTGCTTTTATTTCCCTTCCCTCAGGAGATACATCTAGAAAAATGTTATGTCTGATGTCAGAGAAATTACTGCCTATGCTCTCTTCTAGGATTTTTATGGTTTCACATTTAGTTCTTTAATCAATTTTGAGTTTATTTTTGTGTATAATGAAAGAAAGTGATCCAGTTTCATTGTTTTGCATGTAGCTGTCCAGTTTTCCCAAAACCATTTGTTGAAGAGATTGTCTTTTCCCCATTGGATATTCTTTCCTCCTTTATTGAAGACTGATCATATAATTGTGGGTTTATTTCTGGGTTTTCTATTCAGTTCCATTGATCTATCTGTTTTTGTGCCCGCACCATACTGTTCTGATTACCACAGCTTTGTAATATAACTTGAAGTCTGGAATTGTGATACCTCCAGCTTTGCTTTGGCTATTTATGGTCTTTTGTTGTTCCATGTAAATTTTAGGATTTTTTGTTATGGTTCTCTGAAAAATACGGGTAGTATTTCTTTCTTACTTTTAGAGAGAAAGAGAGAGAGGGAGGGGTGGGGAAGAGGACTGGAGGGAGAGAATCTTAAGCAGTCTCCATGCTCAGCACAGAGCCTGATGCAAAATCAAATCCCATGACCCTGTGATCATGACCTGAGTCAAGAGTCAGATGCACAACTGACTGAGCCACCCCAGTGTCCCACTGTTGGTATTTTGATAGGATTGCATTAAATCTGTAGATTGCTTTCAGTAGTATAGACATTTTAACAATATTTGTTCTTCCAATTCCATAAGCATGGAATGTCTATTTCTTTGTGTCATCTTCAGTTTCTTTCATCAGTGTTTTATTATTTTCAGAGTACAAGTCTTTCACCCATTTGGTGCAATTATAAATGGGATTGTTTTCTCAATTTCTTTTTCTGCTGCCTCATTGTTATAGAAATGCAACAGACTTATGCACATTAATTTTATATTGTGACTTTACTAAATTCATTTATCAGTTCTAGTTTTTGTGGAGTCTTTAGGTTTTACTATATATAGTATCATGTCATTTGCAAATAGTGAAAATTTTACTTTTTCCTTACCACTTAGACACCTTTTATTGCTTTTTGTTGTCTAATTGCTGTGGCTTGGACTTCCAGCACTATCTTCAGTAAAAGTGGTGAGGGTGGACATTCTTGTCTTGTACCTGATCTTAGGGGGAAAGCTCTGTTTGTCCCCATTGAGTATGATGTTTGCTGTGGGTTTTTCATACCCCACTGTGTTGAGGGCTTTTATCATGAATGGATGTTATACTTTGTCAAATTGTTTTTCTCCAACTATTGAAATGATCATACGGTTTTTATCCTCTTAATGACATGATGTATCACATTGATTTGCAAATATTGAACCATTCTTGCATCCCGAGAATAAATCCTACTTGATGGTGGTGAAATGTTTTGCTGGATTTGGTTTGCTAGCATTTTACAGAGAATTTTCACGTTCGTGTTCATAAGGGTTATTGGCCTGTAGTTCTCCCTTTCTGTGGGGTCTTCATCTGGTTTTAGTATCAGGGCAATACTTGCCTCATAGAGTGAGGCAATTTTGGGGAATAGTTTGAGTAGAATAGGTATTAATTCTTCTTTAAATGTTTGGTACTATTCGCCTATGAAGCTGTCTGGTCCTGGCTTTGTTTGTTGGGAGTTTTTTGATTACTGAATCAACTTCATTGTTTGTAACTGATCTGTTTGAATCGTCTATTTCTTCCTGTTTCTGTTTTGGGAGGTTTTATGTTTGTAGAAATTTATCCATTCCTTCAAGGTTGTCTAATTTGTTGGCATATAGGTTTTCATAATATTCTTTTACAATTGTTTGTATTTCTGTAGTGTTGGTTGTTATTTCTCCTCTTTCATTGGTGATTTTGTTCATTCGAGTCTCCTTTTTGTTTGGATGAATCTGGCTTCAGGTTTATCATTTTTTGTTGATCTTTTCAAATAACCAGCTCCTGGTTTCATTGATCTTGTCTTTTTAGTTTCTGTATCACTTATTTCTGCTCTAATCTTTATTATTTCCTTGTTTCTGCTGATTTGGGGTTTTGTTTATTCTTTGTTCTTGTTTATTCTTTGTTTATTCTTTTCTAGCTCCTTTGGGTGCAAGGTAAGGTTGTTTACTTGAGCTTTGTTCCTGCTTTTGAGGTAGTCCTGTATTACTATAAACTTCCCTCTAAAACCACTTTTGCTGCATCCCAAAGGTTTTGGACCATTGTGTTTTCACTTTTGTTTCCATGTACTTTCTGATTTCTTCTTCAATTTCTCAGTTGATCCAGTCATTGTTTAGTAGCATGTTATTCAATATCCATGTATTTGTGGTTTTTCTAGATTCTTTCTTGTGGTGATTTCTAATTTCATAGCATTGTGGTCAGAAAAGATGCATGGTATGACTCCTTGCTGAGCATGGAGCCTGATGTGGGGCTTGATCCCACAACTGTGAGATCATGACCTGAGCCAAAATCTAGAGTCATACACTTAATACACTTAACCAAATGAGTCACCAGGTGCCTTTCATCTTTTTAAAGTCTATTTGGTCAAATATAACACACTCCAAAATCAATATAAAAGAGCTCACTCTTCATTGTGTAACCTATTGCTTCTCTGTTGCCTCTTGTCAGGCTGTTCTGTCTTTAAGGGCTGGTACCCAACTATTATTCGCTCTCCCAGCTTGCCCCAGGCTGAGTTGGCTGACTTTTAAAGTCCCAAGTCACACTCCAAACGCATGGAATTCAGCCCCTCTGGTTTTCAAGGCCGGATGTTACGGGGATTTGTTTTCCCTGTGTGGGCTCCTTGGTGCTTTCTCCTCTCCATGACTACAGTTCCCTCTGCGCTGGGGGCAACTCCCAACCATTTCTGCCCTTCCTAGCCTAATGCAGCTTCTTCTCTACATTTAGTTATGGAGTTTGTTCTGCCAGTCTTCGAATTGCTGTCTGGTTTACTGACTTGGATAGGTTGCACTTAGAATCCTCCATCTTCTTGGCACCTCCTCCGTTTCTTACTTCCAACCTTTTGTGCCTTTGTATCTAAAACGAGTCAGCATACAGGTGATGTTTTTTATCTGTCCTCCCAATCTCTGCCTTTTAGTTGGAGAATTTACATTTAATTACTCATAATGGACTTCTCCTGTTTATATGTTTTCTATATATGTAGTTCAATTCCTTTTTTCATAACTGAAATTTTGTACTGTACGATTTTTATTTCCTTTATATTTTTCTGTATTAGGTATATTCTTAGTAGTTATTTTTGCAATCACAGTATAACAATTGTGATTAAAACTAGATTGAAAAACTAGATTATAACAATCTAGCTTGAATAATACCTATTACATTTCAATAGTATACAAAAACTGCACTTCTGAATATATTTGTCCCTTTTTATATTGTTATTGTCACAGCTTACATCTCTATACATTGTGTGCCCATTAATATGGATTTATAATTACTTTGTACATATTTGCCTTTAACTCATGCAAAAAAAAAAAAAGAGTTACAAACCAAAAGTATAATGCTGGCTTTTATTTTGAATGTGGTCACCTTTACTGGTGTTCTTTATTCATATGGCTTTAAGTTATTGTCTATTGTCCTTTCATTTCAGCCTGAAGGACTCCCATTATCAGGGAATACCTTACTTTCTTTTTCATTCTCAAGGGATAGTTTTGCTGGATATATAATTCTTCATTGAGTTTTTTCTTTTAGTACCTTAAATAGGTCATCCCACTGCCTCTCACTTCCATGGTTTGTGATGAGAAATTAGCTGTTAATTTTATTGAAGCGCCCCTTTTACATGAGGAGTTGCTTCTCTTCTGCTTTCATTATTATTGTCTCTACTGTTAAACAACTTGACTGTGTGTCTCATTGTGAATCCCTTTATTGTGTTTGGAATTTGTTGAGCCTCTTGGATGTGTAGATTCATATATTTCAGATATGGAAGGAGTTTAGCCATTATTCCTTAAATATCGATTCTGTTCCTTTCTTTTTCTCTTCTTCTGGAACTCCCATAATCCATATGTTGGTGAGCTTGATGGTCTCACAAGTCCTTTAGGCTGTTCACTTTTCTTTCTGCTCTTCAAACTAGATTTCAACTATTCTATCTTCAAGTTCACCTTTTTTTCCCCCTGCCTACTCAAATCTGTTGAATCCCTCTGGTGTATTTTTGCACTTCAGTTACTATAATCTTCAGCTCCAGAATTTTTATGTGGTTCCTTTTTAATAATATCTTCTGATATTTTTGTTTTATTCATTGTCTTACTGGTTTTCTTTACCTCGAGTATATTTAAGGCAGCTGGTTTAGAGTCTCTAAGAAGTGCAGTGTCTGGACTTTCTTGGGATGGTTTCTATAAATTTAACTTTCTTTTGAATGGGCCATACTTTGCACTTTCTTTGTATGCTTTGTGATTTTTGTTGTTGAAAACTAAACATTTGAATATTCCAGCATAAATCTGGAAATCAGAATCTCCCTCTTCCCCAAGGTTTGTACTTCTTAATTATTGAAGACTTTGCTGTTTTCAGCCAGTATTTTAACAAAGATTTCTTTGAATGCCAGGACCTTTAAAAAACAAACAAAAAACACCTGTCCCAGTCTTTACGGACTGGCTCTGTGCTGGGACACTCTTAACACTTAGACTTTGACAATTCTGTCTCAGCCTTCACTTCCTGTTTGCACCCAAGTCTACAGACCAGCGAGTGGTGAAAGTGTGGGGTCTTCTCAGATCTTTTCTGATATTTCCTGTGCTAGGCATGCATATGGCTTTCCACATGCTTTTGAATGCCCTAATATCCCAAAGAAACCCTCTCCCTCACTTTTCTTCCCAGGTTTTAAGCGATCTATTGTAGGTCTCAAGTGTAATCTGTTCCCCCATGTGGTCTCACTTTTTAAAAATTATCTCCTTAACATGTTTTCAAGCAATGCCTGCTGCTTCTCCACCCTAAGTTACAAAATAGGCAAACCAGAGATAAGCACCTTACATTGGTCCTTCAGGATGGCCCACAGACAGGTAAGGGCAGACAGACAAAGATAATTTGTGACTAAGTCTATTCTGTTCTCCCCCTGGAACTAGGGACCAGGGTCACACACAGAATGTGAGCTCCTGTCTTTAAGACTGCTGCCAAGTTAGGAGAAGGATTTGGCAAGGGCAAGTAAAATGCCACAATGCTTTCTTACTGTTTTTACATTTCTTTTTTCTTAATACAGTGTTCACTTGGTTGCTGTAAACTCTCATTTCCCAGTTCTGACAAAGTTAGTTCTGACAGTTTCTGGTACTTCTGAAAATCTGGAGGTGTGAGTGTGTGGAGCTGTCTACTCCACCATTTTCCTGATGTCACTCTACATTTTTTAAAACTATCATTAATTATATGTAGAAGAGGGTTTCCTTAGCTTTAAAAAAAGGCATTTCCATGCTGTGATTTACACCTGCATTTCTGAAAAGATTTCAGTGATAAGGAAATGTTCATTCTGGCATCTCAAAAGAAAACTGTCTTGGTCAAATAAATTTGGGAAAAGTATACGAAAAGCTCTGAAAAGTTGGAAAAGACCTTGCTTTTTATTTGAACCAAATATTTCCAGTTTTATTTAAGAGCCTTTCTTACTGATACTACAGATTAGCATCTGAAGAGCAGCTGTGTCACTATGGTAGGACAAGAAAAGTGGTCATAGTTCTTCAACTAGGTGTTGGGTGTCAGGAAGAGGTGCAGAGAAAGGCATGACTAGTACTCTTTGGGAACAAATATGAGTCAAAACCCCTTCTCTCCAGGAGTCCTGAGATAGATGAGGAAATACACGACAAGGAGGCCCCAGGTGATGTGAGCTGTATGAGTGGTAAGTGCTCAGGAAGGCATGAAAGGCAACATGGGGAGTGTGGGGAGGGACAGAGTAAATGAGGTTACAACCTGTCTAGAGTGAAATGCTGGGTGATCACCACAAGCTGGATGGTGGTTTTTAGTGTGAGCTATATTTCCAAACAAAACAAATGGGTCAGTGTTGTGGGATGCTACTCTTGACATTGTTTGTTTGTTTGTTTAGGGCACCAAGTAGATTCAGTCTATGGTTGGGATGGAGAATGGGAGCTGGTGCTGCTAGTGCTGGACCTAAGCTGACAAGCTGAGGAAAGAGGAAAACTTTTATTGCAGGTATTTACACCATCATTTCCCTTCCCAGATTGTGGACCCTTACAGAGCCAGGGTAGTAACTGACTCTCCTTATTTCCAATGATGCCTAGAAGAATACTGAGGGAAAATGGACTATATAACATGATAAGACAACAATGATATTTCCTTAACCTGAAAACAGGAATGGAGAAAAGAGGACCTCTTCAAACAATGAAAACAAACCAACCCTACATTTACATCATTTTATTTGAATGGGTGGAAGAGTGGTTGTAATTATTCTGTCCATCCATCCACCTGGATAAACTCTGATTATCCATATAAGACAAAAATGCTCAGGGATTCTGAGCATCCCTTAATTCCATTATCATTCTGTGAAGAAACTAGCCAGATAAATGCAATCATGAAAATATATCCTGTTAATGTCAGTTCTTCTCAAGTTAATTTATAGATTCAAAGTAATCCCAATCAAAATCACAGCTAGTTTGTAGATATTGACAAATGAGTTCTAAAGTTTATGTGGAGAGGCAAAAGGCCCAGAATAGCCAACACAACAGTGAAGAACAAAGCTTGATGGTATTATCTGACTTCAAGACTTACTATAAAGGTACAGCAATAAGACAGGGTGGTAATTAGTGAAGGAAAAGGCAAATACATCAATATAACATCAGTGAAACAGAACCGAGGGCCTGAAACAGACCCACACAAAAATGGCCAACTGATCTTTGAAAATGGAGTAAGGACAATATAATGCAGCAGAAATTGTCTTTTCAGCAAATCATGCCAAAACTGGACATCAACATGCAAAAAAATAAATCTAGACACAGACCTTACACACGTCACAAAAATTAAATCAAGATGGATCAAAACCTAAATGTAAAACATTAAATTCCTGGAAGAATTTTGGAGAAAACCTAGGTGATCATGGGTATGATCATGACTTAAAATCTAACACCAAAGGCATGATCATGAAAGAAATCATTGGAAAGCTGGACTTCATTAAGACTGAAAACCACTCCGTGAAAGACAATGTGAAGGAGTGAGAAGACCAGCCTTAGACTGGGAGAAAATATCTATAAAAGACATATCTGAGATAGGACTGTTATGCAAAGAACTCTTCAAACTCAACAATGACAACCCAATTGAAAATGAGCAAAGACCTAAACACCTCACCCAAAAAGATATACAAATGGCAGAAAAGCACATGGAAAAATGTTTAACATCATAAATCACTAGGGAATTGCAAATTAAAACAACAGTGAGATAATACTACATACCTGATAGAATGGTCAAAATCCAAAACACTGACAACATCAACTACTCACGAGGATGTGGAGCACTAGGAACTCTCAGTCATGGCTGGTGGGAATGCAAAATGGTACAGCCAACTTTGGAAGACAGTTTGGCAGTTTCTTACAAAACCAGATATGGTCTTACCAGTGATCCAGCAATTGTGTTCCTTGGTATTTACCCAAATGAGTTGAACAACAAACAGCAGCAGCAGCAGCAGCAGCAGCAGCAGAGAAGAGCAGCAGAGAAAAGCAGCTGGACGGTGAAAGTCCTAATCTCACAGCTGTCTGCTCTGGGTCCAACGTGCATTGGGAAGGAAGGTAAGCAAACTACATATGCACACCTGTCAGGACATAATACAGCCATCCGGCCAACAGGACAAGGAGTCACAATTCTTGAGGATCCTTTTGGTTAAACAGATGACAAAGCAGAAGCGTCGCTCCCACACCACATCTGTGAAAGCTGGGGAACAGCATCCACGGAGCAGAAGCCTCTTCTGCTGGGCTTCCAAGTCCCATATGACTGGCTATAGCACCTTCTCTCTTTCCAAGGCCAACATATAATCTGAGACCGCAAACACCTTGAAAATTCACTGCATATGACAATCTACGATGAGACCAAGTGTTAAAGCAAAAATTTATTAAAATCCATTTTATATAGTGTTTAGAGACAAAAAAATGGAGAGTCCTCAACATTCAGGCCAACTCTATCCTCAGAAGTGCTTCGGGAGAAGACAGATTCCTTTGCCTTTCCCTCCAAAAGATACTTCTGTTTATGCTCCTGAAAATGATGCATCGCATGAAGTTAGATTCCTTTGCCCTCCCCCCCAAAAGGATGCTTCTATTTATACCCCTGAAAATGATGCATTTATAACCCCAACTCTCAAGGACAATCCCATTGAGATCCCCAAACCTCTGCAAAGTGAAGAGATATGAGCAGAGAACCTTCTCAGAATAAAAGTGCCTTAGAGGTGTAGTGCAAGAGATACATAACATGGTGACTGCTTCAGAGGAGTGTGCCCACTCCCAGTAGGTGGGCTGTGAAAGAGCCTGAGGGCCCAGCTGGGCAGCCACTAGCTGCGGAGTGTGGCCAGACGGGACTGCATGGCCTCCAGGGCCTCTTCTTCCTCCTCATCTTCTGATGCAGCCATGGCTCCTGAAGGTTCAGGCTCCGGAAGGGCGTCGGTCACTTTACTAGGTGCTTTGCCCAAGGCCCCTGAAAAGAAACAGCAAACAAATGAATAAATTATCATTTTAAAGAAGTGGTCCCTTATCCTCTCTGCCTTTCGTACCTGAAGAGCCTAACAAGAAACAGAAAAGGGGCAATAAAACAAGCTATTCGCGGGCGGGTTTGCTCACTGTGACAAAAGTGCAAACGCCAACTTGTGATGATACCCAGGTCATAATAACGGAGGATTCGGGTTTTAAGAAATTTGGTACTGCCACTCTTGTTCTAAATTCCTAAACACTATTGAATACTTAAGTTTCAAGATTCATGAAGATGTTACATGTCTCTCAGTAAAACTAAACTGTTTTTAACCTTCCACAAAAGGTTTTCCTGGAGGAACTAGTCTTTCCCAACAATTTAAAAATAAATAATTAAATAATTTTAAAAGAGATAAAAATTAAATCTCACAAATTTTTTTGTTAAACATAAAACCCAAACTCCAGAAGTAAAAATAAAGCTTAAAACTTCATTAACCATTTTTCACAGATGACTGTTTTTGTTCATCCTCTTTCCAGTCTTTTCTTATAGACATGTTTTTTACACACGAGCATATATTTCAATAACAAGGCTCTTCTCACACATTATATTGTGAATGTCTTTCCATGTCAATGAACGTATTTCCACACTATCACAGCTATAAAGTATTCCATTAAAACAGATGTAATTCAACCAGTATTCTATTAGTATCCATTTAGGTTATTTCAAACTTTTCAATATGATAAATAATGCTACAACAGACTTCCTTGAGTTAAATCTTTCAGCACATCCTTAATTACTAGTTTAAAATAAACTCCCAGAAATCAGTCTGTCAGGTTGATGGCTTTTGACAGCTACTGCCTAATTGCTTTCAAGAAAGTCTATAGAAATTTAAGCTCCCCTGGGGCGCCTGGGTGGCTCAGTCGGTTGAGCGTCCGACTTCGGCTCAGGTCATGATCTCGCGGTCTGTGAGTTCGAGCCCTGCATCGGGCTCTGTGTTGATGGCTCAGAGCCTGGAGCCTGCTTCGGATTCTGTGTCTCCCTCTCTCTCTGACCCTCCCCCGCTCATGCTCTGTCTCTGTCAAAAATAAATAAAACATTAAAAAAAAAAAAAAAGAAATTTAAGCTCCCAACAGCAGTGTTGTGAGAGCAGTTTCTCCTTACCATTCTGAAAACTTTAGGAATTTTTAAAACTCTTTGCATTTTTAAAAGATCTTGAAAAATAAGCACAATATCTATATAGCTAACTTGCATAAAGAGTCACTGCATTGCATTTAGAGTCATAAAGAAAAAGGTACTAGGTAACTTAGTGAATGCAAGAAGAATGACCATAAACGGAGGGGAGAAAGTCGAAGAGTCTCAGGACATACCTGCTGTGATTTCAAACAGAATTTTGTCAATTTCCATTTCTGCTGCTTCTTCCATTTCTTCCTGATCATCCATGCTTTCAAAAGTATCCTCTAACATTTCTTCTATGATGCCAGCCTAAACACAGAAAAAATCACATCACGTCCCTCAACTGGTAAAAATGTTCCTCACAGAAACATCTGTGGGTCCAGTTCCACCTGAGCTCTAGTGTCTGTAAGTCCAGACCACCCTTTTGAGGGTGAACACTCAAGACAGATGGTCATGAGAAACAAGGATGCTGTCTGTCCTCTCTGAAGAAAGGCAATGGCCATAGGGAAACTTCCCAGATTCAGCACCAAGGTTGGACGGGGGCCTCTGTCAATGGAGCCTCTCACAGTAACCCAGACGGTAATGATGGCACTTGGGGAAAAACTTGTTGAAAGTGAGTGTGCCCTGAGCTGTCTTGGGAAGCATGAGCCCTAATGTTGTAAGCAGAGTCCGTGAGCACCGGACTTGAAACACAGTGTGAAAGCTGAGTGGAGTCTTAGTGGGCACTATGATAACAAGTACCAAGAGCAGAGTGGGGCTCCACGGAACCCTAAAAAGGCCTGAAGAGTACTTGAGCACGTCCAGGTCACAGCTGCTGGTGTAGGGCCAGTCCAGGGGGTCTGGCAAGGATCAATCAATTCACCAGAGCCTCATCCTCCATTCCTGACAGAATTGATCAGACAGCATTTCTGGACCCAACAAGGTAATGCCCAGACTCTACTGGAAGCCTTCTGCCTGGAAGCCTGAAGCCAGCCACTCAGCTTCCTTTGTCCTTGAGGTAGCAGGGCTCCAGTATGGCACAGAAGAAAACTGTTCTCAGGGCGCCTGGCTGGCTTAGTTGGAAGAGCGTGCGACTCTTGATCTCTGGGTCGTGAGTTCGAGCCCCACACTTAAATAGATAAAACATTAAAAAAAAAAAAAAAAAAAAAAAGGAAACTGTTCTAGCTCTAGATCTTGCCAGACCTGCAGTCTTCCTTGCCAAGCACTGTCCTCAGCTCCCAACTAGGACCCTACTGACTGTTTTTTGTTTGGTTTTGAAGTAAAAGGTCAGAACAGCATCCTCCAATGTCAGAAAGAGGCCCCCTGGGGAGAAGAGGTGGGAAGGGACGGAGAGGCAGAAAGAAAGCAAGGGTTCAGGCTTCTGAGAAGCTGTCTATAGAGAAAAATCCTAACTGCTTTGCCACTTGCAACAGCTGAGCCCCTTGCTTTGTACCTAATCCAGTGATTCAAGGAGCAGAAGGTCACCTGTGACAGCTCCAGCCCTGGTTCCCTGCACTTGGCAGAGCATGACTCTCATTACCTACACTGATGCTATCAGATGTAAAAGCAAGCCCTCTCTCCTGCCTGCCTTTGTGCTGCCAGAACACTCAAGTAACTCCTAATAACATGAATCAGAATAACCATATTCTACCCATTCTCAGATCCTTTCCTCTCAACCAAAATGAATAAACAGATTCAATTCAGATTCAATTCAGATTCAATTCAATGGCCTGAATGAATGGATGTCATCTCAGTGCTGGAGGCTACTACTGAAAAGAGGTGTAGTACATGCTGGTTAACTAGTTACACGAGCCTCCTGGAATCCTGACTGTAACAGCCTTCCACATCCTGGAGGCAGAAGCTGTTATTCATTCATTTATCCACCTATTCAATCAGCAACCATTCACAAAATACCTACTCTGTGCCACACAAAGGACAGGGGCTGGGACAAATGGAATAACTAATATCATGTCTTTGCCCTCGAGGAGCTGGGCCCCTACCACAGGCTTCAGTTTGTACTTGGGGATGTATATCCTAGAGTGACCTCAGTAACTATTATCTACTACATGCAGGCCTTCCTCCAAATCTATACTCCTTTCACTATTCAGAAACCACTGTGGAAAAGACCCCAGGTTCTTGAAGGGGCTTCCCCTCAGATCCTAGTGGTCACAAATTTAGAATTTAGCGGGCCTAAAGTCATTCCAAGAATTACCCTGTTATCCTGTTCTAGATGGACAGTCATCACAACTTGGGAAAAAAGATCCATGTACCACTTTTAAAGGACACACACTCCTGACCCTGGTCCCTCCTTCCTACTGCTGCCCAAGGATTTCTCATCCCAAAGACCTAGGTTCTGAGCTTTATATGTTGCTGTTCTATCAGTTTTCTCCAGTTCCTCTCCCCCATGCCTCAGAGTCCTGCATATAATTCAAGTTCATAAATGAAATTCCCTAGGAAGAAGAAACGCAATTTCTATGCACAAGCTGAGGTATACAATGTTGGCTCTTAGGTCACAAGTCAAAAGTGTGAAACACACCTGTCTGAGATACTTCCTACCACCATTTCTGAGGCAGCTCAAGCAGTAAGGTCAGACATCTGTGCTCCAAGCCCAGATCTGTCACTTACGACCAAGGCCACTTAGGTAAATTACCTGGCAATTTGAAGACTCAATTTCCTCCTGTGTAAAATAGGGTAAAAAAAATATCTCCCCCACAGGGTCACTGGGAGGACTCTATAGGACAGCACGTGTGACGTACCACTGGCTGGCAGGGAACTCAGTAACCGTGCTCTTCTGAGCCTTGTCCCTCCCTGTCTGAAGGCCACCGGTATAGGTCCTCTCCAGGCCCTGATCCTGGGGGTGGCAGGTACTTACTGCTTTCAGTTCTCAGTCTCTCCTCTTCTGGCCTAAAATAGGGGACATTAAACTGCACAGAGTGTGGGCCAAATCCAGTCCACTGCCTGTTTTTGTAAAGTTTTACTTTGACACAGTCATGCTCATTTGTTTATATTATCTATGGCTGCTTTTGTGCTACAAAGCAGAGTTGAGTAGTTACAACAGAAATGTATGGCCCATAAAATATAAAATACATTTTATTATCTAGCCCTTTATAGAAAAGGTTTGCCAATTCCTGGTCTGGAACGACTTCCCTCCCCAGCGTCACTAATACTCCCCTGAGGAAGACCCTGGTTTCTTTCTGTCTCCCTGCTCATGTTGGAGCCTGGAAACTCTAGCTCCCTGAATCTTCCACCTCCCCTTGAGCCTTGGGTATACTTTCACTTCTTCTAAGGAACACTGGCAATCTGACCCATCCTCTGCCATGCTCAGTTCAGACAGTTTCAACCAGTGCTAACAGCTGCTCCTCGGTCTTCAAAATCATTTCTGTCCAGCAACAGTGGTCCGTCCATTCCCACCCAGCCCCAGCCCCAGCCCCCTGCTCTGTTGGAAGTGACTGCTAACTGTTTGGAATAGGATGCAGAGTTGGCCCCAGGTCACCTTCATCATCTCTTTGGATAGCTCCCTCATAGTGGCCTGGATTTCTGGGATCTTCACAAGGCTCTGCATGGCCTTCATCACTTCTGTGCTCTTCTGTAGGGAACCGGCCACTCGCAAAACCGCTGAAAAGGAAAAGGAACAGGATCGTTCAACAGAATGTGACACAGGATTGGGAATAAAGCATGACAGTCAGGTGCGCCTAGGTAGCTCAGGTGGTTAAACATCTGAGTCTTGATCTCAGCTCAGGTCTTGATCTCACGGTTGTGAGCTCAAGCCTCACCCCGCACTCTGTGGCAGGTGTGAAGCCTAATTAACAACAACAAAAAAAGAGTGATAGTCAAATTATAAGCTATTCTAATAAAAGAGAACAGTAGTAGGTAAACTCCCAAAACTATCTGTGAACCTACATTACTATGCTAGTTGACCAAGAGACTGACTTTTCTAAACCGTACACTTTAGCTACAACAGGTACAAACTCTGAGCATGCACACCATCCGGCTGATGTGGAAAGCAGCCTGAAGGCGTGCATCTGAGCTTTAGGGAAGGAAGCCCACTAGGAATGACTGTGATACCAGGACAAGTCACACGGGAGGAACAGCTCTAGATCTTGCCAGGGCCACACTGGAAAATACAACACTTTAGGCTATACACAACTAGTGTTCCCCATACACCAGCCTACGGATGGCTGCGGCTCTCTGAGGGCCCTGTCACTAGTCCTCAGGAAAATGAGAGAAATCAGGATGAGATACATAGTGAGTCTACGTGTTGCTGTATGGCGGTTACAGTTCCTTGCTACGGAAACATTTTCTGCAGTTTGATCATATACACACTTCTATATAAGAAATCATGGTAATAGCAAATGATCATCCCTCTGCCCTGCACCCTACCCACCACCACACACACATCTTTAACATGTCAAAGATATGGCAGCCTTCCAAATTTTTTTTGCAATATCATGAGACTTAAAGTTCTGAGCTGTCCAACAAAACTGGCACAGAGACCGCCTGAGCACTGCAGTGCCTGGCTAAGCCACGAGTTACTAAAAATTTACCCATCTGAATCCAGACTCTAGGCAGCTCTCACATGTAAGGGAAAAGAAGAGGCAAGGAAACAAGAGTGACCAGGGAAATGTCTGGGTGACATACACACCATTTTGCGATTTTTCTAAAGGAGTAAGGAAGTTTGTTAGTTGCAGAGAATTCTTCATTTCTCCTTAACATTGGAATGGGGAAGTGAAATACTGATCTATTAAGATTAAGATTAGTATATATAACAGCAGAAATATCAAGAATCTGTATGGATGAAATAAATTATATATGCCACTATAATGATACAAAAGTTTTAAAATATTAAAGTTACTATTGGTTATTGTAAAAAGGTAAGTGAGGGAAAGAAGGGCAAAAATAAAGTTTATTCCATATAGTTCTTTTTGAACTATAAAGTCTGATGTCTACACAGGCCCATGTTTTATCCTAATTTACATGCTGAGTTTCCCACAGAGAGTGCTTGAACATGACATGTGTTCAATAAACTTTTTTGAGTTGAATTAGTAAAAAAATAAAAATAAAAAGATGGGAGCTAAAGAAAAAAACTGGTGTGATAAGTATTAAATACTAAAACATTTGTACTTTGAAAAGGGTATGAATTTCTGATTGTTAAAAGAAACAAGAGAGGCGCCTGGGTGGCTCAGTTGGTTGGGCATCTTGACTCTTGATTTTGGCTTAGGTCATGATCTAATGGTTTGGGAGTTCGAGCTCTGCGTCTCCCTCTCTCTCTGCCCCTCTCCTGCTCTCTCTCTCTCTCAAAATAAACAAACAAAAAAAAAAAAGAAGAAGAAGAAGAAGAAAAGGAAGAGTATAGTGGGAAAAGAAGAAGCAAAAATAAACTTAGAAATAAAACTAATCCCAAAAGACTTTAATTTGATTGCCAATCAGGATTGGGGGAAGTAGATTTTTAAAAGGCCAATGCTACAATGGAAACTCAAAACAAAGAAGATGAATATACAGAGAAAAATAAAAGACTAAAAACTAAAATGTACTTTCTATGTTCCACAAGGAAAGAAGCATGTGAGGAAGATAAAAACTGTTTTATAATAAGTCACCCCTACAGCAGAATGAGAAGTAGGCCATAAGCTGGAAGAAAAAACTTGCAAAAAACAAATGAGAAAGGAATGTTTATCCAATGTATGCAAAGAACTCTTAAAACTCAGTAAGAAAATGAACAATCCAATTAAAAATGGGCAAAGACCTAAACAGATACCTCACCAAAAAAGATGGCAAAAACCCCGCAAACCCTACACGAAAAGATGATCAACATATCATTAGGAAATTGCAAACTAAAACATGGAGATACCACTACACATCTATTAAAATGTCAAAATCCAAAACACTGACAACACTCAATGCTGGTGAGGATGTGGAACAACAGCAACTGCTGGTGGGAATGCAAAATGGTACAGCCACTTTGGAAGACAATTTGGCAGTTTCTTACAAAATTAAACCTACTCTTATATATGTGCTCCTTGGTATTTACCCAAATGAGCTGAAATGTATGTCTACACAAAAACCTGCAGATTGACAGCTTTCTTCATTATTGCCCAAACTTAGAAGTCACCAAGATGTTGCTTGCAAATGAACAACAATAATGGAGCAAATAAAGCGTGGTATATACAAGGGAATATTCAATGTTAAAAAAAGCTCTCAAGCCATTAAAAAAATGAAGGTAACTGGGGCACCTGCGTGCTTCAATCAGTTGGGCATCCGACTTTGGCTCAGGTCATGATCTCACAGTTTTTGAGTTTGAGCCCTGCATGGGGCTCTGTGCTGACAGCTCGAAGCCTAGAGCCTGCTTTGGATTCTGTGTCTCCCTCTTTCTCTGCCTCTCCCCCACCGTGCTCTCTCTTTCTCTCAAATAAGTAAACCTTAAAAAAAAAATGAAGGAAATTTACTTACATGCATATTACTAAATGAAAGAAACAAATCTAAAAGGCTTACTTAACACATTGTATCAGTCCAACTATATGACATTCTGGAAAAGGCTACTACGGAGACAGTAAAAAGATCAATGGCTGCTTGGGGTGGGAGGGAGGAGTGAACAGGCAGAGCACAGAAGATTTTTTAGCTATACATATTTCACAATAAAAAAAGAATCTCCAAAAAGGTTAAAATGATACAGAAAACAAGAGGTTAGCATTATAAAAACTACCTGACATTTAAAATTAGAAAGAGCAAAGTCACACGGGAAGGGATCATGACATGAGCCTCATTGCCTGGTTATAGCTCTTTCTGCTAGTCCCTCCCCAGCCCACCGCCAGACCTTCCTGCTGTTTTTCCAGCATTCCAGGCTCCTCCAGCTGCAAGGTCTCTGTATGCTCCTCCCTCAATATGCAGGGCAGGGCCCCACTAACAGCTCTAGAGAGTGGAGACCTAATGGATGGATTTCTTTTTTTAACAGTATGCTTCATGAATTTGCATACCATCCTTCTGCACAGACCACTGAATCTTCTCATTAAAGTCACCAAGAATGGTGATATGTGCTGCCCAAGAGAGGACAAGATATCTTTTTTATTTGGAGGTGGACTCATGATTTTATTCCCAGTGCCTTCCATTGTGCCTGACACAGCTGACTCTCAAATGCTGAATAAACCAATGAATGCATTTAGAGGACAACAAGCAAAACTATGATATTCAAACTGGATTTTAAAAAATGTTAAACATATTCACGTCTTAACAGCAAGCAACACTGAGGTGGTTAATAAAGACTCAAATGCCTCTACATATAGTGACATATTTAGATCAGAAATGTGTTACTCCTTTCTTGTACTGACCATAAAAATTCCAGAGCGTTTCTTTATGGAAATAAATAAAATCAACCAATTTCATATGGCAAAAAGAAGGGGAGGGACTTTAACAAATAGAAACTAGTTCTCCCCAAATTTTCAATTACATAGAATGATGGCACCTGGAGAACAACTTGTTGAAACTCTCAACTTCTCACTTCCCCTCCTTCCAACTCCTGGCAACCACCAGTGTACTTTCTGTCTCCGTGGATCTGACTATTCTAGGCACCTCATGTAAGTGGAATCATAGTTATCTGTCCTTTTGGGACAGGCCTATTTCACTTAGCATAATGCCTTCAAGGTTTATCCACATTGTAACAAAGTGTCAGCATTTCCTTCCTTCCTTCCTTTTTTTTTTTTTTTTTTTTTTTAAAGTTTGAGAGTGAGCGAGAGTGCGAGCAGGGGAGGAGCAAAGAGAGGGGGAGAGAGAATCCCAAGCTGGCTCTGCATTAACAGCACAGAGCCTGACTTAGGGCTCGATCCCACAAACCATGAGTTCATGACCTGATCAAAAATCAAGAGTTGCACACTCAACCAACTCAGCCACCCAGGCGCCCCATCATTTTTTTCCTTTTAAGGCTGAATAATATTGTGTGTATATATACCACATTTTATCTATTCATCCTTCAACGGATACTTGGGTTACCTTTACCTTTTGCCTATTGTCAATAATGTGACTATGAACATGGATGTACAAATATCTGTTTGAGTCCCTATTTTCAATTATTTTGGGTATATACCCAGAGACATTATTTCTGAATCATATGGTAATTCTATTTCCTGTCTCACCTTTGAAACTTTCTCTTAACTTACTCCCCCTTTTAAAGCATACTCATCATCTGTCTTATTCTGCAAGAAGCTGCTGTCAGAAAGCTATCACTTGGAAAGCATCTAATCATAACGTATTAATAGCTGACAAGGCTTAACATGTTACCCTTCCCAGGGATATCTGCATTTTAGCTGAAGATCTTGAGGAAAGTGACTTCATCAAATGGTGGCTTTTCAAAGCAACAACAGGCTAGGATAGAAGGGGGGCAGACATTGAGGGCAAGACCCTAATCTTAGGAACTCTCATTATAGTATTTCTAGTTTTCTCTTTTCTCATTCCAAAATATAGACTCCTCCCTCCTGCTCTGTCCTCAGTGCCACCCTTCTCTGCTGTATTTAATTTGCCAGCAGGAACATCCTACTATAAGGCCTCTCAACAACCTCCCCAGGGCTTCCTCCCACCAGCCTGGTGCTTAAGTACTTAGAAGCAGGGTGATGATCCTCCTGGAGTCAGTCTGGACAGCCCCAAATAGAAGCTCTGTTCTCTCTTTAGGACCGCTTCCCTTCTCTCAGTTTCCAGTGTCTTTTAATGACCCTGCATTCTTTTCAGGTTCAAGGTCTTAAAGCATTTCCAGCTTATTGGTACCCTGACTACATCCATTTACTCTGCATCCAGACTAAAACTTCCCAGTGTCCTCTCTTCCGTGCATCTCATTTGACTAAGCTACTCAGGTCCTGCCCATGGCCACTCAGGTCCCCCGCCTGCCATCCTGCTGTGCCAGTCCCTTGCTGCACCTACAGTTTGTGCTCACAATGTGCACGGCACTCTACTGCCTACAAAATGGAATGATAAGTCCTTGCTTAACTTACAAAACTGACTCCAAATTACCTTTGGAGCTCTACCTCCCACTGCCCCACTTAATGTGCTCTTGTCAAACTGAGACATGTACTCTTTGCTGAACACAGCCTGAAGTATTTCACCTGTGCCTTTGTGCACCCTAATCCATGAACTGAGATGCCTCTGATTCGCCCCAGAATACTTTTCCTCTGAACTCGTCCTGCAGTTTATCTGTGCCACCCCTACAGCGATCTCAATCTGAGCTTGTCTCTGAAAACCCTTGCTCTCCTGACGGCTGTAAAAACTGTCTTCCTCACCTCCCTGCTCAGCCTCTCCGGCCATCCCTCCTCCATGTTCTCCTGCACCCCAACCTCCAGGAACTTCCTAAATGTGCAGTTCTTCTTGGCCCCAGGGCTCTCCTACGAGCTGCCTGGCACTCAGGTTGGAGCACCCATGTCGTCCTTCAGTATTGTTGGTCCCTGAAAGGAGCCATTCTCCACTCCGGTTCCCTTTTCCAGTCTCCTGGTGCTTATCACAGTTTGCAAGAGAAGTACCACTTACTTGACTATTAAATTTATTATTTTTTAGGTATTTTTATTAAATTTACAGATTAGCTGCTTTCATCCCATACCTAAAGGGCAATGACTGTGCCTATAATGTTGACTATCCCTGGTGCCCAGCAATACATCTGCCACATAATAGGGGCTAAAAAATGGATTTATTAAAGAATTATCATTTCACTCTTGGTAGCTTTGTCTGCCCGAGAATACTGGGGAAGTTTCTCATGCTGCCTACACTTAATCCAGCCTCCCCACCATCCCCACCCTCTCCTTTTCTTTCTTAAAAAAGAAGAGAGATAGAGAAGAAGAGGGTGGTGAGAAGGAGCTCTGACAAACAGTTCAAGGAACACTAGAACATTTCAGAAAGAAGTGTTCATGAAATAACAGGATGATTTCAATTTTTTTTTTTCAACGTTTTTTAATTTATTTTTGGGACAGAGAGAGACAGAGCATGAACAGGGGAGGGGCAGAGAGAGAGGGAGACACAGAATCAGAAACAGGCTCCAGGCTCCGAGCCATCAGCCCAGAGCCTGACGCGGGGCTCGAACTCACTGACCGCGAGATCGTGACCTGGCTGAAGTCGGACGCTTAACCGACTGTGCCACCCAGGCGCCCCAGAACAGGATGATTTCAAAAAAAATCAGAGAACTCTTCTGTAAATTAAAATTCAGATAGCCAAAATGAAGAATTTGAGAGAAGAAATGGGAAATAAAGTTAAGGAAATTTCTCAGAAAGTGAAACACAACAACAAAATTGGTGACAGTGATCATATTTTGAGCTACATATAGAGCAATCACCACACACCAGGCGTTGCTTGATAAGCCTCACAACTACTCTATGAGGAAGGTGCTATTATTATTTTCAAAATGGAAAACAGGAAAGGTAAGAAAATTAAAGGATCAGTCTGGGAAGTCTAACAAAATCTTCTGCTTCCAGAAAGAAAGAGAAAATACAGTGGAAAGGAAATGATCTCATGAACACATCCAAGAACTAAAAGACCAGGGAACTGAAGGGACAGCACCCTTGTCTTTTAGGAATCCATGTGGAAACATTTACAGATGAAACTGTGTGGGGTCTTAGGTTCCCCAGGGGGAAATACAAGGGAGTAGATGCAGATACAGATGAAGTAGGACCAGACAAGATTTCTGTGCAGGTGTAGTAATTCTGACATAACCATTAAGATATAAGTGGAGATGCCACCCACACCCTAGGTGACAAAGTCAGGCGTGAAGATAAAAATGTGGAAAGCAGTATTTTGAGGCACGACATTAGATAAGGCCACCTGGGGGAAGAGAGTGAATATGGAAAACAGCAGAGGATCTAGAACGGAGTCTTAGGGCACTCTGACTCATTTAAAGACCAAACAGGGGGCGCCTGGCTAGCGTGGTTGGTTGAGCATCCAACTCTTGATTTCAGCTCAGATCATGATCCTGGGGTCGTGGGACAGAGCTCCAAGTTGGGCTGTGCATGGAATGCAGAGCCTGCTAGGATTCTCTCTACCTCTGCCCCTCTCCCCCACTTGTGCACGTGTGCTCTAATTTAAAAAAAAAAAAAACAACCAGCAAATATTTTACTTTCCAGTTGAGAAAACCACAAATAATATGTATCTGAAACAAACAAAATATATTGTTATGGGTGTATATTTAAAGGATAACAAGCTCTGACTTCTGTGCAGTACATTCAAGAGCTTCTGTTTACTACTGAACAGTACATTCAAGAGCTTCTGTTTACTACTGAAAGTACATGCTACAGGAGAAGAGATTTTTCATGTGGATGATTACCTATGAGCTCTACCTGCTTGAAAAGGTCTTTAGGAATCAGTACACCAGAAAGAAAAGCTAAACAGAAGACAGTGATCAAGTACACTAGTTCCCAGAGAAATGTTATCTGCTGTACTAAGGTAACATTTCTCAAAAATTACAAAGTCTGACAAGGGTTGGTGAAAAGGTATGGAAAAAGGAACTCTCATCCACTGCTTGTGGGAATGTAAATTAGTAAAGCCTCTTTGGAGAACAATTTTGCAATTGTAGCAAATTTCAGCCCACTTATTTTTAACCCAGCAATTCTACTTCTGAGTATAAAATTGTTCTAGAGAAACCTTTACACATGGGCAAAAGAGAAAAGACATTCACAGCAGCACTGTAATAGCAAAATATTGAAAACAGCCTAAATGTCCATCAGTGGAGGAAAAGTAAAATGTGATACATCCATCTGATGAAACACCATCCACTAGTTAAAAAAAATATGTCATTACGGTTATGCTTCAAAAACACAATGATAAATGGAAAACAACAAGGCAGAATGGTATATACAGAATACCATTTCTACCAACATCAAGATTCATAACAGTGATTAATTATGGGGTGGTTGAGAGAGAAGGGAACTGGGAAGACGTATTAAAGGAGCTTCAACTTTAGTAATACTGTTTCTTCTAGAATATAAAACTGAAGCAAATACAACAAAATGTCAAATTGTATTCATTCCGGGTGACAGGTACTTAAACATCTACTATATTATCCTGTGTACTTTCATCTTTGCGATTGGGGAAACAAAAACGGCTGTGCATACAGAGCTTTATGGGGGGTGTGGGGAGAATAAGCCAGATGTTTTCTAATGTTCACTCCGAAAAGGAAATACCGAAAAAATTTTAAATAAACTCATCAGGGTCACAGCATGGAGCCTGACGCGGGCCTCGAACCCACAAACCATGAGATCATGACCTGAGCCGAAGTCGATCACTTAACTGACTGAGCCACCCAGGTGCCCCTGAAAATGTTTGTTAGTGTAAAATTTCTCTGTAATTTCTGAGTCCACACTCAAGTCTAAATATCTAACAGTCATTTGGTGCCATTCTCAAGGAACTATAATTCTGAGTTAGGACTTCTTAATTTAACAGAAATTAAGTTAAAAAACAGAAACTAGGGGTGCTTGAGTAGCTCAGATGGTTAAGCGTCTGACTTTGGCCCAAGTCATGATCTTGCGGTCCATGAGTCTGAGCCCAGAATAGAGCTCTGTGCTTGACAGTTTGGAGCCTGGAGCCTGCTTCAGATTCTGTGTCTCCCTCTCTCTCTCCCCCTCCCTCACTCACACTGACTCTGTCTCCCTCAAAAATGAATAAACATAAAAAAAATTTAAAAAACAGAAAACAACTGGATGTAAATTTAACCTATGACTCAAGCTGTCACTGGCCTAGAGACAGATGCATGTGAAAGATCACAACAGTATTACACTGGACAATAAAAGAAAACTAAATTATGTTTATTTTTATTTTAAATATTATAATACATTTTTAGAAATTAAACTGATAGCTCACATGTGTGAATACCCATTACAAGTTTGCAGATTCCTAAGATGTAAGGAAGCATTAGGTAGAGAGCCAGAGATAAGACAGAAAAGGAGGTGGGGTTAAAGCCAAAGATAAACTTGGATTGAGTGATTATCTATCTATCTATCTATCTATCTATCTATCTATTTAAAGTAGGCTTCATACTCAGTGCAGGGCTTGAACTCATGACCCTGAGATCAAGAACTGAGCTGGGATCAAGAATTAGATGCTTAGGGGTGCCTGGGTGGCTCAGTCAGTTATTAAGCATCTGACTCTTGATCTCGGCTCAGGTCATGATCTCATGGTTTATGAGTTCGAGCCCTGGAATTCTGTTTCTCCCTCTCTCTGATCCTCCCCTACTCATGCTTTCCCTCTCTCTGTCTCAAAATAAACATAAACTTGAAAAAAAAGAACTGAATGGTTAACTAACTGAGCCACTCAGGAGCCCCAGACCTGGACTATTTTAACATTCTGCCTTGGGTGACTCTGCTCTCGGAACAGAGGAAATTCTCTTCTTATTCCTCCAATGCACAGGCTCACTTCTTACTCCTCTGACTCAACTCTCAGGTCACTTTATAACACTGTTCACATGAGGCAGAATATTCTAAGCAAAGAAGATTTATATGCTTATTTTGCCATTATTGCAACAACACTGCAAAAGAAAATGAATCATAAAATAATGATAGTAATAATTATATTTTGCATTTGTGTAACACTCCAACCAAGACAATATAAAGAATAAAAACCAGAGTGGAGTCTGTTCTTCCCATTCAAGAAATCCAGCCAGTACTAATAAAAGTAGCAAGAGCCATCAGCATTAATGAGGAGGCTGCAGATAATGGCCATCTTACCCAGCTGGTTCTTCATCCCCATGAGCACAGAGTTCATGTGAGCTTTGGAAGCATAGAGCTTGCTCACAGCCTTCCTTGACCTGATCATCTCCTTGGCCAAAACTACACAGACGTCTTTCTGGCCCTTCTTGGCAGCATCTTTCACTGACCGTTTTACTTTTTCTTCTTCTCTTTGGATATCTAAATTTAGAACATAAGACAAAACACCAAAAAATTAAGGGTAAACCAGATTTATTGGCATTCAAATCCATTCTTATGGTGATCTAAATGGGTCTATTAAAAGGAAAACAGAGGTGCCTGGGTAGCTCAGTCAGTGGAGGGTACAACTCTCAATTTTGAGGTTTTGAGTTCAAGCCCCATGTTGGGTGTAGAGATTACTTAAAAATAAACATTAAAAAAAAATTTTTTTGAGAGAGAGAGACAGAGCACGAGTGGGGGAGGAGTAGACGGAGAGGGAGACACAGAATCCGAAGCAGGCTCCAGACTCTGAGCTGTCAGCACAGAGCCCAACATGGGGCTTGAATACATTTACTATGAGATCATGACCTAAGCCAAAGTCAGACACTTAACTGACTGAGTCAACCAGGTGCCCCTTAAAAATAAAATCTTAAAAAATAACTGAAAAGAAAAACAGAGAGGATGATTCAAACAAAATTAAAACAATTAATGTGATAGGTTTTCATTATTTCCAGAAACAACATTAAAGTAACTTAAGAGTAAACAGGTAAGTAAATCCTATTACATTAGGGAAAATTTCAAAACTGCCTTTCCAAGGCCTTTCTAACATTCATTGGTACTGTACTAAGGAACTTTAAACATACTATAAATGAGCTTTCTCTAATAATCAATAATGTTTCTACAATTATGGGAGTATAATCTCTGTACATTTATTAATGATTTATAAAAACCTGCAACTTGAGGAAAACCCAAACATATTAAAGTCTCAAAACATCATCAACCAGAGGTAAGATACGTCTGTATTATATGCTTTATGAACAGCAGAGATACTTTTATTGTGGTAAAACACACATAACATAAATTTGCCATCTTAACCATTATTTTAAGTGTACAGCTAAGTGGTATTAAGCACATTCATTTTGTTGTGAACCATCACCACCATCCATCTCCAAAATTCTTTATAACTTTCAAAACTGAAACTCAGGCTGTGTGCCCAGGGTCATGGGGATCTGTCTCTTGCTTTAACAATGTACGTAGACAGAAAGGCCCCATACCATTTTTCTAGTTGCAATTGTTGGAATCATCTTCTCTGCCATCCTCTACCTGTGGGATCAGCCAACACCACATTTCCAGCTTAACTCCTTACTGCTATTAAACACAAGTGCCCAGATTCATCTGAAGTATTCCACTGAGGTTCTGAGATTCCTAAGAATCATTCCACCTTCAACTTCCTGGTCAACATTTACCTGTGTACCTCCTATACCTGCCTCTCCTGGGCTTCTATTTCAACTGCTAGAATGTGACTCAGCAGGGCCTGGGCCACTTCCTTCATAAGTGGGCACCTCGCATCTCTTGAAGATGAAAAATCAGCTCCCTCTTCCAGGAGGTGCAGAAGCCGCCTCAAGATCAGTGGGGTAAAAACTCCAGGGTTCTAGACAAGAACCTGAAGCAGGCCCCTTGGGATCTGAAAGCCAGGGTTCTGCCCACGCAGACCCCCCATATCTGAGACTTTTTGGAGAACCATTTCCTGGATGAGGAGGGGAAACTCAGGAGGATGGTGACCACCTGACTTGCCTGCGCAGGTTGGCCAGCCACCAGGCTGGGCAAAGGTCTCTTCGAAAGGCTCACTCCTCAAGCAAGACTAAGTCTGCATAGCCGGGCAGCCTCTGAAGGGATCCCTCTGGCACCCCCTTGGTGTCTGGGCTTCTGCCTGAGCCTCCCTGTGCAGCCACGAGGCAGCTTTCAACCACCCAAGAGCCCCACCCTGACCGTGTACCAAATGGAAACAATAATGTTTTTTGCAGCAAAAACAACAAAAAACCTCAAACTCAAACCCATTAAACAATGACATCCCATTCCCTCCTCCCATCACCCCCCCAGTAACCATCATCCAACTTTCTCCCTTTACGAATTTGACTACTCTAAGCACCTTATATAAATGGAATCATAGAGTATTTGTCTTTTTGTGGACTAGCTTATTTCACTTAGCATAACATCCTTAAAGTTCATCTGTGTTGTAGCATGTATCAGAATTTCTTTTTAAGGCTTTCCACTGCATGTATATGCCAATTTTGTTCATTAATGTATCAACAGGCATCTGGGTTGCTTTTAACTCTTAGCTATTGTGAATAATGACACTATGAACATAAGCATGCAAATATCTCTACAAGACCCTTTTCAAATTTTTTGTGTATATACCTATATAACCATAGACTGGGTGGCTTAAAAACCATAGATTTATTTCTCACAATTCTGGAGGCTGGAAAGTCCAAGATCAAGGTGCCAACAACCAATTTGGTTCCTGCTGAGAGCCTACTTCCTGGTTTGCAGACAGTTAGCTTTTTGCTGTATCCTGACATGGCCAAGAGACACAAAAATTCAGTCCACAGCATTCTGCTCTGCCCCCTCCCCCCGCCCCAAATTTATGTCCTTCTCACATGCAAAATGCACTCATTCCATCCCAACCACCTCAAGTGTCTTAACTCGTTCCAGCATCAACTTTAACTTCTCAAGTCCAAAGTCTCATCTAACGCCTAAAACTAATGTAACATGTGAGCCAACTATATTAAAAAATAAATTATATATAAAATATACAATCTAAATTTTTTTCAACGTTTATTCATCTTTGAGAGAGAGACAAACAGAGCATGAGCAGGGAGGGGCAGACAGCGAGGGAGACACAAAATTCAAAGCAGGCTCCAGACTCTGAGCTGTCAGCACAGAGCCTGATGCGGGGCTCGAATTCATGAACCATGAGATCGCATGGCCTGAGCCAAAGCCAGATGTCACCCAAGTGCCATATATATACGCAATCTAAATCAGATATGGGTGAGACTCAAGGTATGATTGATCCTGAGGCAAAATTATTCTCCAGTTATGAACATGCAACAGGCATTCCAAAAGGGAGATATAGGGAAGGAAGGGGTGACAGTCCCAAGCAATTCCAAAACCTAGCAAGGCAAACAAACTCTAGAAGACCTTAAAAGTCAAGAATAATCTTCTTTGACTGAGTGCTCTGACTTCCAGACCCACTGAGGTGGCAATATCACCCTCATACTTTAGTGGGGTACCACCATGCTGTGACTTTCTGTAAAGGCTCCATCCAACCTAAGGCTCTGCTGGGTGGGGGAGTGGGGGGGGGGAGGGGAGGGCATACCACCAGGGGTCTACTAGAAGTCTTTCCCTACAGCTTTGATTAGAAGCAGTGTGGGTTACTAGAACCAAGATGGTAGCTCTGATGATCTCTGAATCAGCTTTTGAGACATTCTTTCCTTGAAGAACAGTGCAAGTTTGAAGCCTAATGGTCTGTTTTATTGTCCTGTCCTGCAGAATTTAAGTCTGACAGCCTTCGTTCATTCTGACCTGTATCTATCTCCTTCAGTCCAAATTGGCAGTAATCTTGCTGGGGTCACTGAAGAAGTCCATGGTTAACACACATTCTAATCTCTTTATCAAATGGTTGGTCAGTCATACCCTTGTGTCTTCTTCTAAACATGCTTTCTCATTTTTTGCAGTATGTACAGATTGAGACTATTCTAAATCTTTAAGTTCTGTTTCCTTTTTGTTTAACAATTCCTTCTTTGAAATAATAAGTGAAGTCAGCAAGGTTGCCTGATAAAATACACAGAAATCAGCTACATTTATATACATTGATAACAAAGTGGCAGAAAGATGAATTAGGAAAACAATTCCATTTACAATTGCACCAAAAAGAATAAAATTCCTAGGAATGAACTTTACCCAGGAAGTGAAAGACCTGTACTCTGAAAACTATTAAAACAATGATAAAAACAATGAAGATGATACAAACAAATGAAAATATATTCATTCCATGCTTGTGGACTGGAAGAATATTAAAATGTCTATACAATACAAAGCAATCTGCAGATTCAATGCAATCCTTATTAAAGTACCAACAGCATTTTTCACAGAACTAGAACAAATAATACTAAAATTTGTATGCAACCACATAAGACCCTAAAAAGCCAAAGCAACCCTGAGAAAAAAGAATAAAACTGGAAGTATCATAATCCCAGGTTTCAAGATATAGTACAAAGCTATAGTAATCAAAACCCTATGCTACTGGCACGTGCGCACGCACACACACACACACACACACACACACACATACACATATGACATATAAACAAATGGAACAGAATACAGAGCTGAGAAATAAACCCAAACTTATATAGTCAATATATGACAAAGGAGGCAAGAATATACAATGGGGAAGACACTGTTTTTAGTAAATGGTGCTGGGAAAATTGGACAGCTACTTGCAAAAAAATGAGACGATACCACTTTCTAACATCATACACAAAAAAATAAAGTGGACTAAAGAACTAAACATGAGACCTGAAACCATAAAATTCCTAGAAGAAAACATAGATAGTAATTTTTTTTTACCATGGCCTTAGCAACATTTTTCTAGATAAGACTACTCAGGCAAGGGAAACAAAAGCAAAAATAAGTTATTAAGGCTACATCAAAATGAAAGCTTTTGCAAAGGAAGGAAATTGTCAACAAAAAAGCAACCTGCTAAATGGGAGAAGATCTTTGCAAATAATATATCTGATAGGGGTGAATATCCAAAGTATATAAAGAACTTAACATATCAACACTAAAAACACCCCAAAAAACAAAAAACCCACCCCAAACAAACCAATTAAAAAATGGGCAGTAGACCTGAATAGACATTTCTCTGAAGATCACCAACAAACACACAAAAAGATGCTCAACATTACTAATCATCAGGGAAATGCCAACCAAAACCACAATGAGATATCACCTTACACCTGTCAGAATGGCTAGAATCAAAACAACAAGAAATAACAAGTGTTGAAGAGGATGTGGAGAAAAGAGAACCCTCATGCACTGTTGGTGGGAATGTAAATTGGTGCAGCCACCGTAGAAAAGAGTGGTGGTTCCTCAAAAAATTAAAAACAGAAATACTATTTGATCCAATAATTCCACTACTGGGTATTTACCCAAAAACAACAAAAATACTAATGTGAAAAGACATATGCACCCCTTTGTTTATTGCAGCATTTACACTAGCCAAGATAAAGACAGAATAGAAAGATGTAGATAATAGAAAGATAAAGATAATAGAAAGATATCTCTTCTGATAAAGGCACTAAATCCCATTCATAAAGGATCCACCTTCATGGCCTAATTACTTCCCAAAGCCCCACTTCCTCCAAATACTATCACACTGGGGATGAAGGCTTGAACATATGAATTTTGGGAGCAAAACAAACATTGAGTCCATAGTAATACTCAAAAGCAGAACTGTGGAATCACATGGTAATTCTATTTTTAACTTTTTGAGGAATAGTCATACTGTTTTCCACAGCTGTTGTGCCATTTTACATTCCCACCAACAGTGACCACTGGCTTAAATTTCTCTACATCGTTGCCAACACTTGTTTTCCATTTTGTTTTAATTGATAGCAGCCATCCTAATGGGTGTGAGGTGTTATCTCTTTGCGGTTTTGATGTGCATTTCCCTAATGATCTGTGATTTTGAACATTTTTTCATGTGCTTATTGACCACTTGTGCATTTTCTTTGGAGAAATATTCTAAAAGCCTGAAAGTCTATTCAAAACCTTTACAAATTTTTGGATAGGGCTATTTTTTAGTTGTTGAGTTTTAAGGGCTTTATATATATATTCTGGATATTAATCCCTTATCAGATATATGATTTATAAATATTTTCTACCATTTGGTGGGTTACCTTTTTACTGTTACTGTTTCTACTATGTATTTTGAGTCACAAAAATCTTTGATCTCCATAAAGTCCAGTTTGTTATATATTTTTTTTGTTGCCTGTAGTTTTGGGGTCAAATCTAAAAAATCACTGCCAAATCCAGTATCATGACGCTTTTGCCCTATGTTTTCTTCTAGGGATTTCAGTTTTAGCTTTTACATGTAGGTCTTAATTTTGAGTTAATTTTTGTATATGGTATTAAGTAGGGGTCCAACTTCATTATTTTGCATGTGAATGTCCAGTTCTCCCAGCCCCATCTGCTGAAAAGACTCTTTTCCCCAGTGAATGGTCTTGGCACCCTTGTCAAAAATCATTTGGCCATATATGTAAGGATTTATTTCTGGGCTCTCAATTCTATTTCATTGGTCTTTATGACTGTCTTCATGCAGGTACTACACTGTTTATTTATAGTTTTGTAGTAAGTTTTGAAATGAGAGAGTGTGAGTCCTCTAAATTTGTTCTTTTTCAAGATTGTTTTAGCTCTTCCCTGGGATTCTATATGAATTTTAAAGTGGATTTTTCTATTTCCGAAAAAAAGTCTTTGGGATTTTGAAAGGGTTTACATTGAATCTGTAGATCACATTGGGTGCTATTGATATCTTAACAATGCTAAGTATTCCAATCCATGGACACAGAATGTCTTTCCATTTACTTAGATATTTAATTTCTTTCAGTAATGTTTTTATAGTTTTCTTTTACAAGTTTTCCACCTCCTTGGCTAATTCCTAAGTATTTCACTCTTTTTGTTGCTACTGTAAATAGGACTGGTTTAAAAAATTTTTTTTTTAATGTTTATTTATTTTTGAGACAGAGAGAGACAGAGCATGAATGGAGGAAGGTCAGAGAGAGAGGGAGACACAGAATTTGAAGCAGGCTCCAGGCTCTGAGCTGTCAGCACAGAGCCCGATGCGGGGCTTGAACTCACGGACCGTGAGATCATGACCTGAGACGAAGTCGGACGCTTAACCGACTGAGCCACCCAGGCACCCCAATAGGACTGTTTTCTTAATTTCTTTTTCAGACTATTCACTGTTAGTGTATAGAAATGCAGTTAATTTTTGTATGTTTTATATCCTAATTTGCTGAATTAACTTATTAGTTCAACAGTTTTGTTGTAGAATCTTTAGGGTTTTATACACATTAAGATTGTATTATCTGAAAAGAGATAATTTTACTTCTTCCTTTTCAGTTTGGATGCCTTTTCTTTCTTTTACTTAATTGCTCTGTTTAGAGATTCCAGTACTCTGTTGAGGAGAGGTAGCAAAGTCAGGCAATTGTTGCGGTGTTTCTAATGGTACAAAAAAAGCTTTCTTTCACCACTGAGTGTAATGTTTGCTGTGGATTTTTCACATATGGCTTTTATTATGTTGAGGTAATTTCCTTCTATTCCTATCAATGTTACCATAAAAGGGTGTCAAATTCTGTCAAATGTTTTTTCCATCAACTGAGATGATCATGTATTTTTTCCTTTATTTTATTGATGTGCTATATTACATTGGTTGATTTACATATATTAAACTATCCTTGCATTCCAGGAATCCAATTTTGCCATGGTGAATAATCCTCTTGAATTCTGTCTGCTAGTTGTTTTTTTTTTTTTTTCTTTTCTTTTTTGGTTATTTCTGCATCAGTGTCCATAAGAGATATTGGTCTGTAGTTTTCTTTTCCTGTAGTGTCATCTGGCTTTGGTATCAGGGAAATGATGGCCTTATAAAAGAACTTAAGTGTTTTCTTCTCAATTTTTTGGAAAAGTTTGATAAGAGCTGGGGTTAGTTCTTACAATGTTTGGTAGAAATCACCAGGGAATATATCAGATCTAGGACTTTTCTTTCTCAGGAGATTTTCGCTTACAGATTCAATCTCCTTACTAGTTACATCGGTTCAGATTTTCTCTTCATGTTTCAGTCTTGGTAGGTTTTGTGATTCTAGGAATTTGTCCATTTCATCTATATTATCCAATTCATTGATGTACAACTGTTCATAGTACCCCTATAATATATATTGTCAATTTTTTTTAGAATCGTAGTAGCACTCCCACTTTCATTTCCAATTTTAGGCATTTGAGTCTTCTTTCTCTCTCTTTTGTCCTTTTAGTCAGTGTAGCAAAGATTTGTCAATTTTATTGGTGTTTTCGAAGAACTCACTTTTGATTTCTTACTCTCTATTGTTTTTCTATTCTCCATTTTATTTATCTCTGCTCTAATCCTATTACTTCTTTCATTCTGCTATTTTTAGGTTAAGTTTCTTCTTTTTCTAATTCTGTAAGATGTAAAGTTAGGTTGTTGATTTGAGTTCTCCTTTTTTTTTTTTTTTTTAATTTTTTTTTCAACGTTTTTTATTTATTTTTGGGACAGAGAGAGACAGAGCATGAACTGGGGAGGGGCAGAGAGAGAGGGAGACACAGAATCGGAAACAGGCTCCAGGCTCCGAGCCATCAGCCCAGAGCCTGACGCGGGGCTCGAACTCACGGACCGCGAGATCGTGACCTGGCTGAAGTCGGACGCTTAACCGACTGCGCCACCCAGGCGCCCCGAGTTCTCCTTTTTTAATGTAAGCATTTTTACAGCTATAATTTCCCTCTGAGTACTGCTTTTGCTACATACCGTAAGTTTTGATATACTGTATTGTGATTTTCACTGATCTATAAATACTTTCTAGTTTCCCTTATGGTGTGTATCTATCTATCTATCTATCTATCTATCTATGATACAGATATAGATGTACATATCGTATATATACATATAGGCCCATATACTGTTTTGAGTGTGTTGGGGTACCTGGGTGACTCGGTCAGTTAAGCATCTGACTTCGGCTCAAGTCATGATCTCACTGTTTGTGAGTTCAAGCCCCACATCAGGCTCTGTGCTGACAGCTCAGAGCCTGGAGCCAGCTTCAGATTGTGTGTCTCCCTCTCTCTCTGCCCCTCCCTCGCTCACACTCTCTCTCTCTCAAAAATAAACATTAAAAAAAGAGTGTGTTAATTTCCCAATATTTGTGAATTTTCCAGTGTTCCATCTTCTGACTTCTACTCAACCTTGTGGTCAGAGAAGACACATTATATAACTATATTTTAAATTGATTGAGACTTGATTTTTGAATTAACATATAGTCTATTCTGAAGAATGTCCCATGAGCACTTGAGAAAAATATGTATTCTGTTGTTGGGTATTCTGTATAGGTCTATTAGATCTAATTGATTTATTATGTTATTCAAGTATTCTTATTTCCTTATTATTTTTTTAAGTTTATTTATTTATTTTGAGAGAGACAGAGACAGCACAAGCAAGGGAGGAGCAGAGAGAGGGGGAGACAGAGAATCCCAAGCAGGCTCCACATTGCCAGCATAGAGCCCAACATGGGGGTCAAACTCACAAAACTACAAGATCATGACCTGAGCAAAACCAAGAGTCAGATGCTCAACTGACTGAGCCACCCAGGCACCCCCCTTATTTACCTTATCTGGTTGTTCTATTCACTTTTGAGAGTAGGTTATTAAAGTCTCCAACTATTATTGTAGAATTACTTCCCCCTTTAGTTTTGTCAATTTTTGCTTCATATATTTTGACAATCTTTTCAGGGGCATAGATGTGTATAATTAATTGTTATATCCTCTTATTCTACTGAAACTGTTAATAACATATAATGTCCTTCTTTGACTCTTCTTTTTTATTTAAAGTTTGTTTTGTGTAAATATAGCAACCTCCACTCTCTTTTGGTTACCATTTCCATGGATTATCTTTTTTTGTCCTTTCACTTTCAACCTATTTGTACTTTTGGATCTAAAGTGATTAAGTCTCAGGGTCACCTAAGTGGATCACTCAGTTGAGCATCTCTTGATTTTGGCTCAGGTCATGATTCCAGGTTCATGGGCTCCAGTCCCCTGTTGGGCTCCATATTGAGTGTGGAGCCTGCTTAAAATTCTGTCTTTCCCTCTGCCCCTCTCCCTTATTCACACTCTCTCTCTAAAGTAAAAGAAAATAAAGTAAGTCTTTTGCAGACAGCATAGAGTAGAATCATTTTTTTAAAAATTCCATTCTGCCAGGGTGCCTGGGTGGCTCAGTCAGTTAAGCGTCCGACTTCAGCTCAGGTCATGATCTCGCAGCCCATGAGTTCAAGCCCCGCGTCTGGCTCTGTGCTGACAGCTCAGAACCTGGAGCCTGCTTTGGATTCTGAGTCTCCCTCTCTTTCTGTCCCTTCCCTCCTCTTGCTCTTGCTCTCAAAAATAAAAATAAATAGGGGCGCCTGGGTGGCGCAGTCGGTTAAGCGTCCGACTTCAGCCAGGTCACGATCTCGCGGTCCGTGAGTTCGAGCCCCGCGTCAGGCTCTGGGCTGATGGCTCGGAGCCTGGAGCCTGTTTCCGATTCTGTGTCTCCCTCTCTCTCTGCTCCTCCCCCGTTCATGCTCTGTCTCTCTCTGTCCCAAAAATAAATAAAAAACGTTGAAAAAAAAATTAAAATAAAATAAAATAAAAATAAATAAACATTAAAAAAAATACATTCTGCCAAACTCTGTCTTTCAACTAAAGATTTAATCCATTTACATTTAATTACTGATATGAAGGGGCCTACTTTTGCCACTTGTTGTATTTTTCTGTAGGCCTTACAGCTTTTTCTTTAATTTCCTGCATTAATGTCTTCTTTTGTGTTTACTCATTTCTTTTTTCATAATGGAACTTTTCAAATCCCTTTTCATTGGCTTTTTGGTATAATGTATAGCTATTTTCTTTGTGATTACCATGGATATTACACTTAATATCCTAAAGTTATAACACTAACTTGAATTCATATGAGCTTAACTTCAACAGTATACAAAAACATTACTTGTATACAGCTCTGTCCCTACCCCCATTCAGTTACTGATGTCACTGAAGTACATTTTCTGTACTGTGAGTTCAAACACATATTTTTTTTTTAATGCTCAAGTCTCCTAAATCATGTAGAAAACAAAAACAGATATACAATCAAAGTTACAAAAATGCTAGCTTTTATAATTGTCCATGTATTTACCTTTAACAGAAATATCTATTTTTTCACATGGCTTTAAGTTACTGTCCTATTTTAATTTCAACCAAAAGGACACCCTATAGCACTTACTGCTAGGTTGGTCTAGTGGTTAACAAATTCCCTCAGTTTTTGTTTATCTACAAATATCTTGATTTCTCCCTCATTTTGCTGGATATAGGATTCTTGGCTGATAGTTCTTTCAGCATTTGAATATATTGACCCACTGCCTTCTGGGCCTCAACACTTCTGGTGAGAAATCTGCTGAAAATCTCACTGAGGATCCCTTCTATATGGTGAGTCATTTCTCCCTACTTTAAACATTATCTTTCTAAAATTTGATTATAATGTGCTTTGGCATGAGTCTGTTTGAATATACATCATTTGGGGTATGTGGCACTTATTGGATTATATTCATGTCTTTCATAAAATTAGGGAAGTTTTTGTCAATATTTCTTTAAATCACCTCCCTGCCCCTTTTCTCTACTTTGCTTCTGGGACTCCCACAGGGTGTATGCTGGCCTACTTCATGGTGTCCTACAGATCCCTTGGGCTCAGTTTACTTCAATTTTTTTCCCTTCTTCTCAGACTTGATAATTCCAACTATACTATTTTCAAGTTCACTGATTCTTCTGCCTGCTCATATCTGCTTTCAAATAACGCTGGCAAATTTTTCATTTCAGTTACTGTACTTTTCAGCAGAATTTCTTCTTTGTTTTTCATGCTTTCTCTTTACTGATGTTTCCATTTTGTTCATGAACATTTGTTCATGTTTCTGTCATTTTCTTGACCTTGTCCACATCTTACCTTAGCTCTCTGCACACCTTTAAAACAACTGTTTGAAAATATTTGTTGAGTAAATCAGTCATCTGGTCTTTCTCAGGGACATTTTTTGTTCATTTATTTTCTTTTGGATGGACCATATTTTCCTGTTTGTACATCTTGTGATTTTTTTTGTTATTGTTGAAAATGAGTCTTTGAATTTTATAACTCTGGAAATCAGACTCTCCCACTTCCCCAGGGTTTGCTGTTTTTTATTGATGTAGGGTACCTCTGTGCTGGGCACCAACCTGCTGCACTGTAAAGTTAAAGTCTTCTCAGATCTTTTCAGAGCTGCATTTTCCCCTCAGTGTGCATGGTGACCTTTTATATTCCCTCATATATATGGTTGTTTTTGGATGTCTTAGCTGTTGATATTAGGAATGTAAAATAGTGGAGTGCTCTGGAAAGCACTATGGTGTTTCCTCAAAAATTAAATATAGAATTACCATTTGATCCAGCAATTCCACTATAGGGTATATACATACCAAAAAAAAAAAAAAAAAATGACATCAGGGCTTTGATGAGATATTTGTACACTCATGTTCATAACAGCATGATTCACAATAGCCCAAAGGTGGAAACAACCCAAATGTCTATCACAAGATGAATATAATGAAGTACTACTCAGTCTTAAAAAGGAAGTTAAATCGGTAGGGTTAGGAAAAGAAAAAAAAAAGGAAGTTAATTCTGATTCATGCTATATAACATGGATGAATGTTGAAAACATTATTATGATAAGTAAAATAAGGCAGGCACAAAGGGACAGATATTGTTTGATTCCACTTATATGAGGTACCTAGAATAGTCAAATTATACATAGAAACAGAAAGTAGAACAATGGTTACTAGGGAATTTGGTATCCATCGTGGGGGGAAAGAAAGTTATTGTTTAATGTGTACAGAGTTTCAGTATGGGAAAAAGGAAACATTTTGAAAATGGATAGTGGTAAAGGGTTCCACAGCAGTGTGAAAGTACTTAATGTCACTGAACGGTATACTTAAAACTAGTTTTGTATTAGGTATACTTGACTTTATAAGAAATAAATCAATACAACATCAACAGGAAAAGTATGATCCATTCATAAATAAGTATTTTTGTACAAATACAAGTACAGATATAAGTTTCAGATATATCTGAAAGGATGATCACCAAAATATTTGTGGTATTATGTGTGGGTGGTAGAATTTCAGGGTGGTTTTAACTTTCCTATTTATACTTTTCTGCATCGATATGTATATTATTACTTTTATACTCATGGGAAGAGATATAGAAACCAAACTATTTTCATTTGAGAAGGGGGCAATGTATATGGTCTAAATTCATTCTAGTATTGTCTATGATGAGTACTCTAAGTGTATTAAACATCTAACTGAAAGCTAAAACTCTGGACTACATGAGTTCTCCATAAGAAGATGAGAACTACTTGTACTTATACTTTGCTTTATTGAGGTTACTATTGTTTTTCTCTTTAAACTTTTTTTTCAAGTAGATCATACACACAGAAAAGCATACATTACTGTAGAGATATACAAATTTTCACAAATTAAACACACCTATGTAACCACCATATCAAGAAACAAAGTATTACAAAAGTCTCTTTATGTCTGCCTTAATGCACCATGCCCCCAAGGGTAACCAGTACTCTGACTTCAAGATCATAGCTTAATTTTGCAGATTCTAGGTTTTGCACTGGTATTTTTTACAAAATCTATTCACCTTGACTGCTAATATAAAACCAAATGAAAGACAAGTCTTTCTATGATAAATTTTTATAAGCAAGTAACATTTATTTTATTAATGTTTATTTTGAGGGGGGCGGGTGGAGAGAATCCCAAGCAGGCTCCTGGCTCAGTGCAGAGCCTGACTTGGGGCTTGATCTCCATCCCATGAACTCTGAGATCATGACCTGAGCCAAAATCAAGAGTTAAGCATAACAGACTGAGCCACTCAGGCATGAAAATTCAGTAATTTTTAAAAGAAATTTTAAAAAGAAAAAACTTATATTTACTTACATATTTAATACTTCCAGCATGCTTCATGCCTCTGGGTAGATCCCAGTTTGTATCTTGTATAATTTTCCTTCAGCTCACGACTTCCTTTAACATTGCTTGTACTGTAGATTTCCTGGCAGCAAATTCTCTTGGCTTTTGTATAAAAATGGCTTTGTTTCACCTCCACTTCAGAATGCTATTTTAACTGGATACAGAATTCTAGGATAATGTTGAGTTCTTTTCTTTCTTTCAGCACAATAAAGATGTTTTGGTTTGGGGTGCCTGGGTAGCTCAGTTGGTTGAGCATCTGACTACTGATTTCATTTCAGTTCAGGTCACGACCCCAGAGCCTGGGAGAGCCCTGAGTTGGGCTCCAAACTCAGTGTGGAGCCTGCTTAAGAATCTCTCCCTCTCTCTGCCCCTCTCCCCTGCTCATTCTCTGTCTCTAAAAATAATTCAAATAATTTAAGAAACAGGAAAAAAAGATGTTTTGGTTTGCATTGCTTCTGAAAGAAAATTTTAATCATCCTTATCGTTTTGTTTTTTAATGTGATTTTTTTCTCGGACTGTCTTCTCTCTTCATTGTTAACTTTTAGTAATTTGAATATGACATGCTGTGGTATGTTTTTGTTTGTATTATCCTTGACACATGACACCACTTGATATTGTTCCACAGGTCACTGATGCTGTGTTCATACATATTTTCCTTTACTTTTTTTCCCTCTGTATTATAGTTTAGATAGTTTGTACTACTTACTTTCACTGATCTTATTTTTTATACTGTCTTATGTGCTTCTTTAACTCATGCAGTGAAGTTTTCATTTTATTTCAATTTATTTCTAAATCCTGGAAGTTCCATTTTATTCTTTTCTGTATCTTCTATTTATCCCATTATATCCATGTTTTCCTTTAAATTCCTTAACATATTTATAATAGCTGTTTAAATGCTTGTCTGCTTTTTCAATCACCTCTTTTTTTCTGGGTCTATTTGTATCACCTGATTTTTTTTTCCTGATTCTGGGTCACACTTTACTGCTTCTTTCTAGTCATTTTTCATGGGATGTTGGGCACTCTAAATGTTTCATTTTAAGTGTCTGAATGTTTTGGTCTTTCTTTAAAGAGCATTCACCTTTATTGGCATTTAAGCTGTCTGCAGATCAGCTTTCAAGAACTTTTTTTCTGGTTTACTTTTGAGAGAAAGAGAGAGCAAGAGAGCAAGTGCACACATGAGCGGGGGAGGGCCCCAGAGAGAGGGAGACAGAGAATCCAAAACAGGCACCGTGCCATCAGCGCAAAACCTGACATAGGGCATGAACCCATGAACCAAGAGTTCATGAGATCATGCCCTGAGCCAAAGTCGGATGCTCAACCAACTGAGCCACTCAGGTTTAGGCCCTAAGAACTGTTTTTAAGCTTTGCTGGTGAGGGCTTATGGTTGCCTTTAATCTAGGCCTGCCTTAGCCTTAATATTAAGACGTGATCTTTCTGGGTTCTCTACTGAATGTCCAAGATGTTCAACAAAGTCTCTTTCCTGTGTCTTATCAGAACTCTACCATCTCTCAATTTTGTTAGCTCTAAGAATTGTTTAGCTTATAGTGTATTTGTTTTGTCCCCAGTAATTGTTCTTTGCCTAGCCTCTTGAAATCTCATTCTAAGTATGCAGAGCTTAGAATTCAGCCAAAGACTCAATGGTACACTGTGTAGGCATTTAGAGCTTTCTCTGGGTACTGCCCCTCTCTCTGATATTTTGCCCCACAAATTCCAGTCACTACAGCCTCCCTGAACCCTGACCTCTGCCTCCTCAACCCCAAGACCACCATGCTCTGCTTAGAATTTCCTCCCATATGCTACGATCAGAAAGTTTCTCCAGGCTGAAAATTAGGACCATATTAAGACTCTCTTTGTGGGGCACCTGGGTGGCTCAGTCGGTTGAGCATCTGACTCTTGATTTCAACTCAAGTTATGATCTCATGGTTCGTGCGATTGAGCCCCATGTTGGACTCTATGGTGACAGCATGGACCCTACTTAGGATTTTCTCTCTCCCTCTGCCTCTCCCCCCTGACCCAACTCTCTCTCAAAATAAAGAAACTTATAAAAAAAAAAAAAAAAAAAAAAAGACTCTCTTTGTTTCCCTCTTCCTGGGGGGGGAAAAAAAAATCCTTTGCTGTCAGTTGTCCAAGGTTTGAAAACCGAAGTTTCACAGAATTTGTCCAGTTTTTTTCTTTATTTATGATGGAAGCGCAAATCTAAAATCATTACTCCATCATGGCTGGGAATAGAATTTCCTGTTCCAATTCCCTTCTTGAGGAAGTGATATACTGGAATACCCTGCTGGTATTTTCTCTAATTATGAAAGTGTTAAAAATCATAAAAGTTTTAAATATTACTATCTCTTTGCAAGTCACTTTAATTTTAAGTTGTACTTTACAACAACATTTAGAAATATATTTTCCTTGCGGGGCACCTGGGTGGCTTAGTAGGTTAAGTGTCTAACTTGGGCTCAGGTCACGATCTCGTGGTTCAGGAGTTCAAGCCCCACATCAGGCTCTCTGCTGTCAGCACAGAGCCTGCTTCAGATCCTCTGTCCCCTCTCTCTAACTCTCCCCTACTGGTTCTCTCTCTCTTTCAAAATAAATAAGTACACTTTAAAAATATATTTAAAAAAAGAAAGAAATATATTTTCCTCGGGGTGCCCAAGCCTGGGTTGTTCAGTCAGTTGAGCATCCGACTCTTGATTTTAGCTCAGGTCAAACTCACAGTTTGTGAGTTCGAGCCCCACATCTGGCTCTCTGTTGTCAGCACAGAGCCTGCTTCAGATACTGTCTCCTGCTCTCTCTGCCCCTCCACTCCCACCCCGCCCCCTCAAAAATAAACAAACATTAAAAAACTTTTTTAAATGTATTTTCCTCAATTTATAGCTATGCTAAGATAAATAAAAGAGTGATGAAAATGGAATTGCACTGCATTCCTTACCCACAATTTAACATGAATTTCATAAGATCATTTCTTCATAGGTAAGACGAGGTTTCTTTACTTCCTCCTTGCAATGGCTTAAAACACAACTGCTTCTTTTACAGTTCTAGTGGCCAAAATTCTAAAATTAAAGTGTTGGAAGGACTGTGTTCTTCTGGAAGCTTCAAGGAATAATCAATTTCCTTGCCTTCTCTAGCTTCTAGAGGACAACTGCATGGCTCATGACCTCCTTCTCCATCTTCAAAGGACATTACCTTAACATCTGGTTCCATGGCCACATCTCCTTTTTTCTCACTTTTTCTCAACATCTTATTTCCTTCTTGTAAGGCTCCTTGTGATTACACTGGACCCACCCAGACACCCAGGATAATCTCTCCACCTGATGATCCCTAATTTGATCACATCTGCAAAGTCCCTTTTGTCACATAAGTGACATATTTACAGATTCTTGAGATTCGAAAGTAGACATCTTTGGAAGGTCATTATTCTATCCATCACAGTATGTGAGCACCAGCTTTATTTCCAACACTAACCTAATCTCTAGGAAGTCAGAGATAATGAACATAGCCCCTTGAATAGCTGAATTGAAGGCCAGAGGAAAGACTTAGCTCTTATAAAACATATATGCTTTTCTTACAATGATTAGAAAGCAAAATGATTAGGACAGCTATAAACAATTCATATAAGAATAAACTATGTCTTACAATAGGTAGATGCAGTTTATTTTTATGAACTAATACAAAATACACCAAAAGGGTAAGGAATAGGAGACATAAAATTATAATTTACCTCGTATTTGCCTGTCAACAACTCTCATTTCCTTTCTTATCTTCAATGACCATTCATTGACCTGGGAAAAATTTTAGAAAAGGAATTAAAACAAAAGCCAAAACTCCTAATTCACCAAATTTTAAAGAATTTTGTGTTAACTCTACATTTATTCCAGACACAATCCAGACACAAAATCAGTAAATCCATTTTCAAACAAAAGCTTTAGGGCCAAATTCTATTTTTCTTCCATGTTTTTATTCACAGTACATAGAAGTCCCAAGGTATTTAAAGATTCTTATCTGAATGCAGGCAGTAAGAAGCACTTTACAGAAGACCTCAGAGAGAGTTCAACACCCTGCAGGTACATCAACATTTTTCAAAAGGTGCACAGGCATAAATAGATAGGTTTTAAGGGCATCAGAAGATTTTCAACATCTAAACGTAACTATTTCAAAACTTGCTCTGCCTGTGTCACCTTTTCCTTCCCCTTTCTAACAATGTTTTTTTTTTTTTCATTTTACAAACAACAGAAATTCCTCTGACCTATGTCTCTTATTACCATGATATATTTCCCTCAGAGGCAAAAACCTCTAAAGCACTAAACATAGGGCCAGCTGGAAATACTAGTGTAGGTATTGAGGAAACACTAAACTACTCTAATGACTATCAAATTCTTAAGCAACTGAAGTGTTTTCTAATTCTTCAGTTGCAAAAAAAATACGAAGTAAAATCTGAGTTGTCAGGTGATGAACCATTAAAACTAAATTTACATTACATCACTTTACGCTCTTTGGCATACAATAATTTCAAAGAACTCGGGAACAATGAAATAATAAAACTTCCATTACCATCTATTTATATTAACAATGTTTCTCAACATTAGAGTCTAATGAAACATAAAATAGGGCTTTCTTCCGGTTGTGGCACCTTGTGATGAGGCTCTCTTGGCCATACCCATAGCCAGTGCCGTCCACAGGCTCTCTGCAGTTGGCACAGGTCTTTGGAGGCAGGAGGATGGTCACAGGTGTGGCACACTGCAATTGGGGCACCAGCCTCATTAGGTGAATGGGCGATCCCCGGAGATGGTCCAACTAGGCATGCTGCAATACAAGCTACTGAAACCTGCCCTGCTTCTGGGCAAGGAGCGACTCGCTGGCATGCACCTCTGTGTCTGTACAGAGGGTGGTGGTCACATGGCACAGATTCACACATTCGGTCCACCTCCAAGCCATGGTGGCCTAGTACTAAAAATAGGTGATTAGGCTTCCAAGGAAAGACATCCTCATCTGGTGTGACTGGCCCCTACTGGTAGCTGACCTCCATCTCTGCCAATCCAAAAAGTTTGCCTGTGATAAGCCCATGATAAGCATCAGGTTTCACCTTTATAATAAACAATGGCTGTGGAATTTTAAATTAAAAATAATAAATAAAATGGGAATAGAAATGATGCTTAACCTTGTAGTATTCATCCATGGGCACATGAACTAAATGGCATTAAAAAATTCTATACAATTAAAAGAAGATGTAGTTCCAATAAATTTCACTTTTTAATGATTTCATTAAAATCATTATTTAACAAAATCTGTACAAAATTTATTTTGCAACAACTATAATAACTCCAACCAAGAAGAAGAAAGTAAACAGTAAAGGACTTAAAACCATATGGATATAAACTTTTTAAAATTTTAACAGGTTTATAGGCATTTTTTAGGTAAAATTCACATTACAATTAGTCATTTCAAAATACACAATTAAGTGACACTTAGTGCCTTCACAGTGTTTTTGCAATCAACTCTCTCCAGTTTCAAAACTTCTTTAACATGTCAGAAGAATACACCATACCCTTTAAATGATCTCTCCCTATGTCCTCCTTCCCCATTCCCTGGCAACCACTAATTTGCTCTCTTTTGATCTGCTTATTTTTACTATTTCATATAAAAGGGATCACACAATATGTAGTCCTTTGTGCCTGGCTTCTTTCATTTAGTACAGTGTTTGGGGGTTTGAAGTATCAATACTTCAGTACTTTTCATGGCTGAGTAATATTCATCGTATGTATACACCACAACTTGTTCACTCATACCTCCTTTGATGGATATCTGGGTTGTTTCTGTCTTTTAGTTACTATGCTGCCATGAACATTCGTATACAAGTATTTATGAGAATTCCTATTTTCAGTTCTTTGGAATATAGATCTAGGAGTAGAATTGCTGCATCATATGGTGATTCTATGTTTATCTTTTTTAGAAACTCCCCAACTATTTTAGAAAGAAGCTTCACCATTTTACATTCACTCCAGCAATGTTCAAGGGTTATTTCCCCACGTCCTTACCAACACTTGTTACCCTCCATTTTTTTTTATTACTGCCAATCTGTTGGACCTGCGGAAACAGTATCTTATTGTGGTTTTGATTTGCATTTCTTTAATGCCAGTGAAGTTAAATATCTTTTCATGTGCTTCTTGGCCATTTTGGTATCTTCTTTGGAGAAACACCTATTCATGTCTTCTTTCCATTTTTTTAAGTTTTGCTGTCTTGTTGTTGCTGGTTGTATGAGTTCTTTTACATTCTGACAGTAGAACCTTATCAGATATGTCATTTACAAATATATTCTCCCATCCTATAGCTTACCTTTTCACTTTCTTGATAATGTCCTTTGATGCATGAAAGCTTTTAATTTTGATGAATTTCAATTTGTCTATTTTTGCTTTTGGTGCTTGTGCTTCTGGTGTCATAGCTGAAAATCCATTGCCAGATATAAGGTCATGAAGATTTATCCCTATGTTTTTATCTAAGAATTTTATGGTTTTCTAAGAGCTTTAACTTAATTTCTATATATGGAATGATGTATGAGTCCAGCTTCATTTCTCTACTTGTGAATATCCATTTGTCCCAGCACCATTTGTTGAAAAGACTACCCACTATTAAATGGTCTTAGCACCCTTGCAGAAAATCAACTGGCCGTACATGTATGGGCCTATGTGTCTATCCTTATACCAATACCACCCTGTTTACATTACTATAGCTTCATAGTAACTTCTGAAATCAGAAACTGAATTCTCCAAATTTGTTTTTCTTTTTCAGTATTGTTTTGGCTATTCAGGGCCTGTTGTATTACATATGAAATTTGAGAATCAACTTTTCCTTTTGAAATTTTGATAGGCATTGTATTGAATCTGCAGATTGCTTTCGGTGGTCCCGCCACCTTAACAGCATTAAGTCTTGCAATCCATGATTCTGAAATTTCTTCCAGCAATATTTTGTAGTTTTCAGTGTATAAATATTTTGCTTCGTTGGCTAAATTTATTCCTCAATATTTTGTTCTTTTAGATACCTTTGTAAACAAATGTTTTTCTGTATTTCTTTTTAAGAGTTTTCATTGCAGGTGTAAAAACTACAACTAATTATTTTATAATTGTCTTGAAACCTGAAAATTTGCTGAATTCACTTAATAAGTATCTTGTACATGAGGATTCTTTGGGAGTTTTCTATGTATGGAACCATGCCATCTGCAAATATAGTTTTACTTCTTCCTTTTCAATGTGGATATCTTTTATTTATTTTTCTTGCCTAAGTACTCTAGCTAAAACTTCTAGTACAATATTGAACAGTAGTGGCAAAAGCAGGTATCTTTGTCTTGCTCCTAATCTTAGAAAAAAAGCTTTCAGTCTTTCACAATTTACTACATAGTTAGCTGTAGTTTTCCATAAATGCCCTTTATTTATCATGTTAAGAAAGCTCTCTTCTATTCCTAGTTTGCTGAGCATTTTTCTCATAAGAGGTATGTATGTGTTTTATTGCAAGTATAATAGGATGACTTAAATTATTTCAAGCATAGAAGTATCACATTAGGAGAAATTCATGTGGTGAAAGTAGAATGGAAACAAATTGCAATTCTCTTTTGAAGAAGAAAGAGAATAATTAAAAAATGCCTGACTATAAATAAGAATGTGTGCATGTATGTTTCAAATAAATACTGATGGGGATCAAATTGTGTGATGCTTTTAAAAGAGTGATGTAACAATTTTATGGTATTTACAATATGCCAAAAATTACATCCTGTGCAACTTTACTTAAAATTGTAACAAATATTAAATATTGATTTATAACTGTCCAAAAGGGTACACAAGTTGTCAAAATTATTTTAAGAGATATAGGAAGAAATTTGAAGACACTCTTATAATCTAACCAGAACTTCAGAACCAGCAGGAAAGGAAACCCAAGACTCGTACATTCATTCAAACGTTTACTGAGTACCTGCTCAATGTGCTAGCGATATAGCAGGAGACAACGACTCCACCTTATGAACTTACATTCTAAAAAGGAAAAAGACAGTAAGCAAATAAACAAGTAAATACTCTGTCACAAAACGAGTGCTACGGAGAAAATGAAGCAAGGAAAATAGGATGAGAGCAGTGGCGGGGGAGGTTTGCTATTTTTTATAGGGTGATGGAAGAGAGCTCAACTACTAAGGTGACTTTTGAGCAGAGACCTCAAAAAGTTTGTAAGGGAACCACGTGACTATCCACTATGGTGGACTGGGGAGGAGGTGAGGAGAAAGGGGCTGTAACATTTTACTCAGCAAAAACAAAAACCACTAAAGGACCTAGGTAAAACAGTGTCCTTTTCTATAGACTAAGGGGATGGAGTACAAAAATAAATGTGGCTAAATAATGTTTGTCTGAACTGGCAACATTGATGGGTAAAGCTATTTGATTCAAGTTGCAAGAAAAAAACATTTACGTCTATTATATTATAGCAATGAGTTTTGTAAGGCAGCAAGTTATTCCTAATCTGGTATTATAAAGCTAAACATAAATTTTAGATTTTTATTTTCATGGGTCAAAATATTGATTAGTTCCTATTATTTCTGCTTTCAACTGCTAATCCCTGAGGATAGCCAATCAAGTGGAAGCAATGCACCCATGAAGAGTACCAACTTGTAGCAGTTACTAAAATTCCAGGAACCACACCTAGGATAAGTTTCACAATTCAAATTTAAGCCTTAAAATGAGGCAGAATGAACCAGTGCAGTGATTCTTAAACTTGTTTTTAGAGCAAAATCTTTCAAATAAATCTTTCAAATAAATAAACATATAACCTCACAAATACAAGAAGTATTATGCCAACACACACTTATCATATAGGATCACATTCAAAATTTGTACTACTATGAAGTACGTAAATGAGAACAGCCTATCTGTATTGATGAAAGACAACACTTTAAATTAGTTGTTACAGTGTTATAACAACCTTAGCATCCAGTTTATTTCCAGATTCTGCTTACATGTCCAGTATCGAGAAAAAAAATTTTTTAACGTTTACTTATTTTTGAGACACACACACACAGTGTGAGCCGGGGAGGGGCAGAGAGAGAGGGAGACAGAATCCGACGCAGGCTCCAGGCTTTGAGCTGTCAGCACAGAGCCCGACATGGGGCTTGAACCCACGAACCATGAGATCATGACCTGAGCCAAACTTGGACACTTAAACCACTGAGCCACCGAGGTGTCCCAGAGAAAATTCTAATTCAAAAAGATAAGAAGCTATCAACTTATTACTACAGCTATTTACAGTTTATCTTTCAACTGAAGCTTATCCATTGCTTAAATAAATCCAGAAGCTTAAAATAAAAGTCATTAAAAACTGGTTGTTTCAAAGTTTCTCATTATATAAATGTTTAACTGCTCATATTCCTTAAGGGGTGAGTACTCAAATCTAATACAATACATGGCAATGGTGAAATATCTTTTGTAAAAATCCATTGTTACATTGTTTATAGTAGCAAAAGACTAGAAATATCTAAATGTATATCAAAAGAACACTAGTTAGTTCTATTAGTTAAAGAATTTCCATGAATGGACATTATGTCCTAACTAAACAGAAAAAGGCAATGCAATGAGGACTACCCATGCAATTAATTCTCAAAATATAATGAAAACAGAAAAGTAAAGGACATTTATAGTATGACATTATATACGTTAGAGAGAGAAATAAGGGTAAAGAGAGGGAGAGGAGAAAGGAGAATGAAGGAACAGAGAAGGGGAAGAAAAGAGAGAGAGAAAAGGAGAGGATAGAAATATTTATATGTCCATACATTACAGAATAGCAACGGGAGAATCCATAATAAATTAGACTGCTGTTTCAAAGATGGAAACCGAACAATTTGCTGCCTTTTGAATTTTTTATTATGTACAAATATAACCTATTTCAAGAAATATTTTTTAAAAACAAAAGATAAAAAAAGAATTGTAAAAAACTTCGAGTTCTGAATGGGAAGAATACTGTTAAAATGTCCATACTACCCAAAGCAATCTGCACATTCAGTGCAATCCCTACAGAAATACCAACAGCATTTTTCACAGAACTAGAATAACTAATACTAAAATTTGTATGCAACCACAGAAGACCCTGAATAGCCAAAGCAAACTTGAGAAAGAAGAAAGCTGGAGGTATCATGATCCCAGATTTCAAGACATACCACAAAGCTATAGTAACAAAACAGTATGGGAACTGGTAGAAAAACAGACACATAGATCAGTAGAACAAAAGTGAGAGACCAAAAACAAACCCATACATATACCATCAGTTAATCTATGACAAAGGAGACAAGAATAGACAATGGAGAAAAGACAGTCTCTTCAATAAATGGTGTTGGGGAAAACAGACAGCTACACGCCAAAGAATGAAGCCAGACCACTTCTTTACACCTTACACAAAAATAAACCCCAAATGGATTCAAGACCTAAATGTGAGACCTAAAGTCATAAAACTCCTAAAAGAAAATTTTAGGCAGTAATCTGTTGAACATCAAATATCACAATGTTTTTCTCAGGCAAGTGAAACAGAAGCAAAAATAAACAATTAGGACTATATGGAACTAAAAAGCTTTTGCACGATGAAGGAAACCATCAATAAGACAGAAAGGCAACAAACAGGGAGAAAATATTTGCAAAAGATATATCCAATAAGGGGCTAGTATTCAAAATATATAAGGAACTCCCATAATTCAACACCAGAAAATCAATCTGATTAACAGATGGGCAGAGGACCTAAATATCTTCCAAAGAAGATACACAGACAGCCAACAGACACATGAAAAGATGCTCAACATGACTAATCATTAGGGAAATGCAAACCAAAAACCACAGTAAGCTATCACCTCACACTAGTCAGACTGGCTAACATCAAAAAGACAAGAAATAAGTGTTGGTGAGGATGTGGAGAAAAGGAAGTCCTCATGCATTCTGGTGGGAATGTAAATTGGTGCAACCCCTAGGGAAAACAGTATGGAGGTTCCTCAAAAAATTAAAAATTAAGCTACCATACGATCCAGTAATTCTACTTCTGGATATTTACACAAAGAAAACAAAAACCCTAATTCAGAAAGATAGATACACCCCATGTTTATTGCAGCTCTCTTTACAACAGTGAAAACATGGAAGCAACCTAAGTGTCCATCTATAGATAAATGGATAAAGGTGGGGCACATATACACAAATGGAATGTTACTCAGCTGTAAAGAGGAATGAAATCTTGCCATTTGTGGCCACATGGATGGACCTAGAGTGTATTCTGCTAAATAAAATAAGCCAAAGAAAAGCAAACACCACAAGATTTCATTTCTATGCAGAATCTAAAAAATGAAACAAACAAAAAAAGACAGAAACAGATTCATAGAGTACTGGTGGTTGCCAAACAGGAGAGGAATGGAAAAAGGATGGGCAAATTAAGTGAAGGGGATTAAGAGGTACGTACTTCTGGTTATAAAATAAATCATGGAGATGAAAAGTTTGACATAGACAATTTAGTCAATAATACTGTAATACATTTATCATGGATATTCATAATGTATATGATCACTGAATCTTTATGTTGTATACCTGAAATTAATTTAATACTCTATGTCAACTTTATTTCAATTAAAATTTTAAAATGTAAGACTATTTTATGAATTTTTTAAAAACCCAGTTTATAAGTGCTTCAAATCATCTTTGGAAGAAGTATTTTTAAATCCTTTTTATTTTTTAATTTTAGAGACAGAGCACACAAGTAGGGGAGGGGGACAGAGGGAGAGAGAGAGAGTCTTTAAGCAGGCTCCACACTCAGTGCAGAGCCCAACACAGGGCTCTAATCCCACAACCCTGGGATCATGACCTGAAATCTAGAGTTGGATGCTCAAGTAACTGAGCCACACAGGCACCCCAGAAATACTTTTAAATTCTATCTCATAATATTAGGAACACTTATTGAGTATTTTTTAATTGTTTTATTTTATTTTTTTAAAGATTTTATTTTTAAGTAATCTCTACACCCAATGTGAGACTCAAACTTACAACCCCAAGATCAAGAGTCTCATGCTCCATTGACTGAGCCAGTCGGCACCCCTTTTTAATTGTTTTAGATGCCACACTCCCTTCTTTGTTATACAATCACCCAAAACTTAAAAATAGTTACAAAAACCCAGATTTTGTTTCAGTTTCATAACTGACATTTAATCAGCATCTTCTAAAGTAAATGAAAAATGCATGGCAAATGATTACTGAAAACTAAAGTCAATTTGTCTTCATTACAGGAAAAATAGTAACTAATGAATTACCTATACTTATTTCCAAACCAGAGTTAATTAAAGTCACAAGTTTTTTAACAGCAAAAATACATATTCATCTCTCAAAAAGGCTTCAATATCATAAGTCATACATTCCACTGTAAGGACCAATATATAGCATATTTAGGGTAGTAACAGGAAAACAATACCACAAAAGAAAAATGTGCAAATGGATGCAAAATAGAGAAGGATATAATATACACTGGTTGAAAAAAAATGTACACAAAGGCACTTAAGAAATGGGTCTAATTTAATGGGGGCACTTTCCAAAAAGAATTTGAGACTTCCATCTCTGCTGAGATACTGAAAGCTGGGAAGACTCTCAATAAGACAGTAAGACAAAGCTGGATGAACTACAAAATAACTTTTCCTGAACTTGCCAAAAAATAGGTTACAAGGTAACAAAGTAATATGAAATATAAACAAACTCACTTCCAAGAAGAGAGGCAGCACTGAACACTAAACTAGCTGTGACACAGCATGGGATGGCAGGTACTTTACGAGCAATTAAGGAAAACCTGGTTAAAGTTTTTAATAAATTGATGAAGTCCCAGAATGGGTTAGTGGAGAGCACAGAACCTCAGGAACCACAGGCACAACGGGCACTCACATCCACTTTCAGTCTCAATTAAATATGGTAGAAAAATGTTGAAACATATACAAAGAATGTCTTCACTGGCTCATCAAACACAGCCGAGGAAAGAATCAACAAACCTAAAGTCAATAAAAGTTACCCAAACTAAAAAACAGAATAAAATAAGACAAAGTATTCAGGAACTACGAGACATAACAAATGGTCTAACAGATGTATAATTGGTATTCCAGCAGGAAGTGAGAAGGAAAACAAAGTATTTAAGGACAGAATGGCTGAAATTTTTCCAAAAAGAATGAAAAGTATCAAACCACAGATCTAAGAAGCTTAGAGAACCCAAAGCTATGGAGACACCAAAAAACAAAATAACAGAATGTAACACTACGCCGCACACCTAAACACGTTATATTTAAATTTTTTTTTGTTTATTTATTCTTGAGAGATAGAGAGAAACAGAGCATGAGCAGGGGAGAGGGAGAGGGAGAGGGAGAGGGAGAGGGAGAGGGAGGGGGAGACACAGAATTCGAAGCAGGCTCCAGGCTCTGAGCTGTCAGCACAGAGCCTGACGCAGGGCTCAAACCCATGAACCACGGGATCATGACCTGAGCCGAAGCTGGACACGTGACCGACTGAGCCACCCAGGTGCCCCTAAACACATTATATTTAAAATGCTGAAAGTCAGAGATAAATATCTTAAAACCAGCTATGGAGAAAAAATACACATTAATCATAATCACAAAGGACCAAAAATAACAATTACATCAGACTTCTCAAAAGAAACTATGCAAATCAGAAGACAATGGAGCATCTTTAAAATGCTGAAAGAAAAAATTATCTCAATCCCAAATTCTATGAGCGAAAAGTAGCACTTAAAAGTGGAGAAAAATTTCAGATTCAGCTCTGACTGAATATATAAAGAGCTCAGAAGTCATCTTGTCCTATAACAAAAAAAAAAAAAAAAAAAAAGTGAAAAGAAAAGAAAAGAGAAGAAAAAAAATTTACAGGGCAAACTATTAACCAAACTACAGGGCAAATGTGGAAAAAGAAAGGTGAATACAGAAAATCACAGCTGAGACATGCTTACCTGGAACACTGGAAGGAACATTTAAATGGTAATTTTGACTAGTTGCTGCAGGATGGGTATAAAGTATCATGAGAATGAAACTCCTAGGGGACACCACTATTGCATGGGTTTTACCTCTAGAAGCTTTTCATTTTGAAAAGGCAAGAAAGATCCCCCCTTGTGTTTCTGACAGAGGAAGGAGGAAAGTAACCACTCTGAAATATGCACAGACTGTCTTCCATAACAAAGGCCTATTCTTCGATAAAATAAACCTTCCTAGAGCCTTGTTCCACTTTGGGAAAGGGCATGTACCAGACTGATCTTTTTTAAATCTTCTTTTGTCACCAGAAGTGGGCAAAAAATTAAGAAATACTTGCAAATGTCATAGTCCAGGGACACAGGCCACAAAAACACTTAATAAGATTATAGAATGCTCCAGTCCCCCACATTTTACCATCACACCAATAGGGCTCCAGTAGAACTAGAGCTAAAAGAGATGCAAGGTAAGTTTTACCTATGTATCTAAGGAGGAGTTTTTTTGGATGTCCAAAATAACAAGGAGATAAAAACAGGCACACTAGAATAACTTTAAGCCTATGGCACCTATAGCTCCAGAAAAATATTAACAAAGCCAAACTCCTAGCCTAATTAACATAAAACCTCATACTGAAGACCAATTCACCCTAGTTCTTAATACCTCATGTATCATGTCCAGTTTTCAACATAAAATTACAAGGCATTCTAAACGGCAAGAAAAAGCAGTCTGAAGAGATCAAGCAAGAATCAGAACCAGGACTAGATATGACATAAAGATTGACATGTTTGTTGGGGCGCCTGGGTGGCTCATTCGGTTAAGCGTCCAACTTCGGCTCAGATCATGATCTCACAGTTCCTGAGTTCGAGCCCCGCATTGGGCTCTGTGCTGACAGCTCAGAGCCTGGAGCCTACTTCACATTCTGTGTCTCCCTCTGTCTCTGCCCCTTCCCTGCTCATGCTCTGTCTCTCTCTGTCTCAAAAATAAATAAACATTAAAAAAAAAATTAAAAAAAATATTGACATGTTTTGGCTCTTGTAAAAAAAAAAAAAAGTAGACATTATCCAAGAAGAGATGAATAATGTAAGCAAGTACAGGGAATGGAAACACTAAGAATCAAAAGGAAATGCTAGAAATATAAAACATAATATTCTAACAGAATGAAAAATACCTTTGATAGGTCTATCAGTAGACAGGACATGGCCAAGGAATGAATCAATGAATTTGAGCCACTGAATAGAAACTTCCCAAATTGAAATTTAAAAAGAAAAAGATGAAAACAAAAAGAAAAAAAATGACTAAGAACTATGGGATGGTTTCAAAAGATGTTAACATACACATAACTGGAATACCTGAAAGAGATAAAAGAGGAAACCGAACAGAAAATATACTGGAAATAATTATTATTGAGAACTTTCCAAAATTAATGACAGACACCAAACCAAAGATCCAGGAAGTAAAGGGAACAAAAAGTAGAATAACAATCCAAAAAATGACAACTAGTGATATCATATTCAAACTGTAGACACCAAAGCAAAGAGAAAATCTTGGAAGAAGATAGAGCAAAAAAGCACTTTACCTACAGGGGAACAAGGGTATGAACTACAAATGACTTCTTGTTAGAAACTATGCAAGCACTAACAGAGTGGACATATTTAAAGTGTTGGGGAAAAAAATCACCAACCTAGAATTCTATGTCCAACAAAATTATCTATCAAAAGAGGAGAAATAAAGACTCTCAAACAAAATTGAGGGAATTCATCACAGCAGATCTGGCCTACCAGAAATGTTTAAACAAAGTTCCTCAGGGAGAATAAAAATTGTATAGTTAGAAACTTGCATCTATATAAAGAGTATCAGAGAAAAAAATAAGTGAAGCCAAAATTTTTACTTTTCTTATTCTTAAATGATTTAAAAGATAACTGTTCAATAATAGCAAATGTGGCGGCACCTGGGTGGCTCAGTTGGTTAAGTGTCTGACTCCAGCTCAGGTCATGATCTCGCGGTTTGTGAGTTCAGGCCCCGTATCAGGCTCTGTGCTGACAGCTCAGAGCCTGGAGCCTGCTTCAGATTCTGTGTCTCCCTCTCTCTCTGCCCCTCCTCTGCTCATGCTCTATTTCTCTGTCAAAAATAAGTAAACATTTAAAAATTAAAAACAATAATAGCAAATGTGTATTGGATGAAGATAGCATATGGATAAGTGAAATGAGTGAGAACAATGTCATATTGGACAGGAGAGAGGAACTGGGAATACAGTTAGAAAGTTACCTGCATTACATATGAAACAGTATGTTATTAGAAGTTAAGTTAGTTTGGGGCGCCTAGGTGGCTCAGTGAGTTAAGCATCCCATTCAGCTCAGGTCATGATCTCACAGTTTGTGAGTTCGAGGCCCATATTAGGCTCTGTGCTGACAGCTCAGAGCCTGGAGCCTACTTCAGATTCTGTGTTTCCCTCTCTCTCTCTGCCTGTGCCCTGTTCACACTCTGTATGTCTCTCTCTCAAAAATAAATAAACATTAAAAAAAAAAAAGTTAAGCTAGTTAATCACAAATGTATATTTCAAATCTGGGATAACCACTAAAATGTTTTTAAAAATTTGTAATTGATATGCAAAAATATGAGATAAAATGAATCATATAAAATCCTCAATTAAAATCACACAAGACAAAAAAAAATTTTTAAGATGGGAAAAAAAATAACAAAGAAGTATGACAGACACCAGTTACAACACTGTAGACATTAATGCAGCTATATCAATCATCATTTTAAATGTGAATGGTCAAGGGGCACCAAGGGTCTAGGTGGCTCAGTCAGTTAAAAACACCTGATTCTTGATCTCAGCTCAGGTCTTGATCTCAGGGTTGTGAGTTCAAGCCCTGCACTGGGCTTCACTTAAAAAAAAAAAAAATGTGAATGGTCTAAATAAACCAACTAAAAGACAGCATGTGGTGGTGGGGTGGGGAGAGATAAAAAGCAAGACTCAACTGGGGCACCTGGGTGGCTCAATTGGTTAAGCAGCCGACTTTGGCTCAGGTCATGGTCTCACAGTTCCTGAGTTCAAGCCTCGCATCAGGCTCTGTACTGACAGCTCAGAGCCTGGAACCTGCTTTGGATTATGTATCTCCCTCTCTCCCTGCCTCTCCCCTTCTCACACTCTCTTTCTCTAAAATAAATAAATATTAAAAAAAAAAAAAAAAAAGGAAGACTCAACTGTATGTTGCCTACCAAAAACCCACTTAAATATAAAGACTAAGAGTAAAGGTAAAGGCATACAGAGATATATCATGCAAACATGATTTCTTCTTTCAAAAGAAAGCACTCTCCTACCTCCAGCATATAACACAAATCAAAGACTTAGCTATAGGTTATAAATCTGTTAAAACTCTTGAAAGTATCAGATTTGGCAATGGATAATTAGAAATGTCCTAAAAGAATGAACAAATAGAGAAAAATACATAAACTGAACCTCATCAAAATTAAAAACAACTGTGCATCAAAGGATATTATCAAGAAAGTAAAAAAAAAAAAAAAAAAAAAAAACAAACCTATAAAATGAGAGAAAATATTTGCAAATCCTGTACCTGATAAGGGCTTACTATAAGTATATAATGAACTCATACAACTCAACAACAAAAAGTCAGCCCAATTAAAAATGTGCAAAGGACATAAACAGGCATTTCTCCAAAGGAGATATACAAATGGCCAACAAGCACATGAAAAGATATTCAACTTCATTGGTCATTAAGGCAATGCAAATCAAAACAATGAGATACCACTTTGCACCCAGCAGATTGGCTATCAAAAAAATTTTTTTAATTGTTGGGAAGGATGCAGAGAAACAGTACACTTGTACATTGCTGATGGGAATGTAAAATGGTGAAGCCACCGTGAAAACAAAAACAAAAAAAACAGTTTTGGAGTTTCTCAAAAAGGTAAATAAAGAATTACCATATGACCCAACAATTCTACTCCTAGGTATATAGCCCCCTCCCAAAACAAACCCCTGAAAATAGGTACTCAAACATTTAAGGAAGAAATGAAAACAATTTTCAAGAATAAAATCTTCAAGAAAACATACGAGGGAACACTTCTTAACTCATTCTATGACAGCATTAATCTAATACCAAACCCAGATAAAGATATTACTAGGAAGGAAAACTACAGAGCAGTAGCTCTCATGAACACACATGCAAAAGCCCTGTATAAAATGTTAGCAAATTGAATGCAAAAATATATGAAAAGAATTATAAACCATGACCAACTGGAATTTATTCCAGATATGGAAGGCTGGTTCAAGATTCAACAATCGATTACTGTAACTCACCACATCAGTAAGCTAAATAAGAAAAATCATGTGAATCGACACAGAAAACACATTTGACAAGATCCAGTACCTACTCACCATAAAAACTCTCAGCAAACCTGAATAAAGAAAGGGAAACTCTTAACATTTTTTTAAAAATCTGCAACCTCCCCCCCCCCACTATACCTAAAATCATAATTAATGGTAAGAATTTAGAAGCTTTCATGCGAAGATTGGGAACACAGCAAGGATATCTCTCTCTACTCCTACTCAATACTGTAATGAAGTCCTAGCTAATACGACATGAAAAAAGGTATACAGAACGGGAAGAAAGCAATTAAACTGTGTGGGTGTGTGTGTGTGTGTGTGTGTGCGCGCGCGCGCGCACACACACACACAGAGGACATGATTTTTTTCTATGTTAAAAACAAAAAAATCCCAAAGAATCAATTTAAAAAATCTCCTAGTACTAACAAGCAAGTATAGCAAAGTTGTAAGACAGAATGTTAACATACAAAAGTTAACTGCTTTCTCATATACCAGTAATAACTGGAGTCTGAAATTTGAAAAAAAAAACTTTTACAGTAGCACCAAAAAAAAAAACAAAAAAAACACCCAAGTATAAATCAAATAATATGTATTAGATCTACTGGAAAACTACAAACCACTGATGAAAGAAATCAAAGAAGATATAAATAAATGGAGAGATAGTCCAAGTTCATGGATTGGAAGACAACATTAAAAGACATCAATTCTTTACCCAAGGGATACAGCAGTACTGATGCATAGGGGCACTTGTACCCCGATGTTTATAGCAGCACTCTCAACAATAGCCAAATTGTGGGAAGAGCCTAAATGTCCATCAACTGATGAATGGATAACAAAATTGTGGTTTATATACACAATGGAGTACTACGTGGCAATGAGAATGAAATATGGACCTTTGTAGCAACGTGGATGAACTGGAGAGTGTGATGCTAAGTGAAATAAGCCATACAGAGAAAGACAGATACCATATGTGTTCACTCTTATGTGGATCCTGAGAAACTTAACAGAAACCCATGGGGGAGGGGAAGGAAAAAAAAAAAGAGGTTATAGTGGGAGAGAGCCAAAGCATTAGAGACTCTTAAAAACTGAGAACAAACTGAGGGTTGATGGGGGGTGGGAGGGAGAGGAGGGTAGGTGATGGGCATTGAAGAGGGCATCTTTTGGGATGAGCACTGGGTGTTCTATGGAAACCAATCTGACAATAAATTTCATATATTAAAAAAAAAAGTTAAAAAACAAAATAAAATAAAATATACTTTAAAACTGAAAAAAAAAACCCAACAAAAAAAGACATCTACTCTTCTTAACTTCTTCTGTAGATTCAATGCAACCCCAATCAAAATCACCAAAATCTATAATTGTAGATATCAACAAATTGAATCTAAAATGTGTACGTAGGAGCACCTGGGTAGCTCAGTCAGCTGAGCATGCGACTCTTGATTTTGGCTCGGCTCATGATCTCACAGTTCATGAGTTCAAGCCCCACATCTGACAGTACAGAGCGTGCTTGGGATTCTTTCTACCCCTCTCTCTCTCTGCCTCTCCCGTGACTGCTCTTTCTCTCTCTCTCTCAAAATAAATAAGCTTAAAATTTTTAATTAATTAATTAATTAATTAATTAAAATGTATATGTGAAGGCAAATGCCCCAGAATAGCCAACATAACAGTGAAGAAAAACAGGGCTGGGAGATTCCCCACTATCCAATTTCAAGACAATATAAAGCTACAGTACTCAAGACAGAGTAGTATCAACCAAAGAATAGACACATAAATCAATGGAACCGAAAACAGAGCCTAGAATTTGGCCCACACAAGTATACTCAACTTTATATATGAAAATAGATATTTTTCCTATAATTAATTGAAGCAAACTAGTTTTCAAAAGGCCTCACTTCAAATCTTCAGGATAATGCTGACTAAGCTCAATATCCATTTGTTAACATCTTAAAATGACAAATTATACCTTATGTTTATACTTGTTAAAGTATTTCTATAATTAGAAGCACTGAGACATGAATTGGAGCAATTTAATAACTATGTAGAAGGTGGCAACTGATAGAATTGATAGAACACTTTCTCATGACTACCAGAAAGTATTTCTTTCCCCAAATGTTAGCAATAGTCAAGAAAATAGTTAAAGAACATGTTTTCTGAACTTGTTCTTCAAGTCTCAGCTTTAAGGTTACTTTGAGGAGGTCTTGCTTGACTCCAAGGACAGGTTAAACCCCTTGCAGCGTAATTACACACAATGCTATACCTCCTTCCTTTTGTAAACCACACTGTACTTATAATTACTTATAGACTGTCCACTCCAGAAGGTTAAAGATCTTTTATTTATTCACTTAGCCCGTATACAACATCTGGCACAAAACAGATGCTCAATAACTTATGTTGAATTCAACTGCACAGAATATGTGCTCCTTGGAGAAATGGCTGATTCCAGGACTCAGGTTGGGATACACTAATCACACTGCTATAGACAGTTTGTATGTCTAAATGTTTGTGCCACCCCGCCAAATTTATATTTTAAACATAATCCCCAATGGGACAGTATTTGAATGTGGTGCCTTGGTCATGAGTGCAGAGCCGTCATGAATGAGTTTAGTGACCTTACAAAAGAGACCCAGAAAGCTTGATTCCCCCTTCTGCCATGTGAGGACACAGTGAAAAGATAGCCATCTATACCTAGGAATAAGGTCCTCACCAGACACTGAATCTGTGGGTGCGCTGATCTTAGACTTCCCAGCCTCCAAAACTGTGAGAAATAAATTTGTTATGTATAAGATACCTAGTCTATAGTATTTTGTTACAGCAGCCTGAGCAGACTAAAACAGGGATATAGTGAAAACTAAGCTCCCTTCCCACTTTTGACCCTCAGCTACTTAGCACCTTTCCCTAATTATAAAATTATTTATTCCCTAAATAAGTTATATCTCTGTAAACTGGGGTTTTGTGTATCCTTCAAGATTTAAAACATACATATAAGTAGAAATTTACCAAAAGGAACAAATATAACTTAACTTAGGTCAAATTTTGCATACTCTGATCACTGTCAGATGGATATACAAGAGACAAGTAGGCTGTTCTCTCAATGTGGAGCTGTTCTCTCACCATCTCTACTTTTGTTCATCAAGCAAATATTTGATAAGCACCTTACTCTTGCTAAGGGAGTTCAACACTATGCTGATCCAGTGAATGATAAAGAAAAACATGATCCTTGCTCTCAAGAAGCTTACATTTTTGTTGAGGGGACAAGGTTCGTGAGAGTTCAAGCTCCGAGACGGGTTCTCTGCTGACAGTTCAGAACCTGGAGTCTGCTTCAGATTCTGTGTCTCCCTCTCTCTCTGCCTCTCCCCCACTCACACTTTGTCCCTCTCTCTCTCAAAAATAAACTTAAAAAAATTTTTTTTTAAACTTGCCCACAAAAGCTGAACAGGTGAGATCATTTATTAAAGGATTTCAGGGTTTGTTTGTTTCCATTATGGATAAATCTGTAAAGCAATGCTTCTCAAACCTTAATATTCACACAAATCCCTGATTAACCTGTTAGAATTCAAATTAGGATTAAATAGGTCTTGGGTAGGGCTCCCGATTTCTAAAAACCTCCCAAGTGATGCTGACACTGGTCTGCACTTAAGTGTCAAGGTTGTAGAATATATAAGGAATTAACCCAGGGGTGTCTGGGTGGCTTAGTCGGGTAAGTGACCAACTCTCGATGTCGTTCAGGTCATGATCTCATGGTTCATGGGATGGAGCCCAAGTCCAGCTCTGTGCTGACAGCACTGAGCCTGCTTGGGATTCTCTCTCTCCCTTTCTCTCTGCCTCTTCCCTACTTGAGCTTACTCTCTCTCTCTCTCTCTCTCTCTCTCAAAATAAATAAACTTAAAAAAAAACCCATATATTTAAAAAAAAAAAAAGAATTAACCCTAACTAGCACTACTAGCCAAAACTTTACAGCCTTTCATTTTCCATGACTCTGAAGTGAAACTATTATCATTCCCAGTTAATAGACAAGACTAAGTAAGGCACAGAGAAATGAACTTTCCCTAGATCACAATGCTTGGTCTGTGGAAAACCAGGGTTCAAATTTAGGAAGACGGACTCTGCAGGACCCTCTTAACCGCTACACATTATCCCGACATTATCTCCGTTAACAGGTAGACCCAGAATTCTAAGCCAGGTCCAGAGTTCTCCTCGGTACCATTCGCACGAGTCGGGTGCCTACTACAATTCATATATGTCTGCAGTCAACATAACGCTGTAGGGCAGGGAAGGAGGAAACAGAGCCTCCCACTCAACGCAGCGGGACAGGTGGAAGGGGCGGCAGGTCCCTCCTCTTCCCGCAGCTGTGGCTGGGCTCCGCGAGGACCACTCTGTGGGTAACGGCAGGGCGGCCGATGGCCGGAGGCGGGCATTAGGGGCGGGGCGTCGGCAGGGAAAGGTTCCGGGCTGGATGTACCAACGCGGGGAGGGGAAGGGGTTTCCAGGGGCCAGGACCGCCTTGCTACCTCCGAGCCCTGTGCCGAGGCTGAGAAATTCTTTATCTAGTCCCAGGCTGCCTTGTGGAGTGCTGAGGTAGCAGGGCTCTTTTTAGCCACGGCCGCCTCCTTAGAGACTCTTCCTCTGGCACCTCGGTCGAGTGGAAGGCCCCGGAAATGGGGGCCGAGTGGCACCTGGCCAGAGCTGCGAGGGAGAGGGGCCAGCCGCTTACCAACTCCACTACGCCCCACGCAAATCCCCCGACTCTTCTGCCGCCGCCGTAGCCCTTACCAGCTCTTTGGGCGGCTTCTCCTGGGTTTTCCCAAACAGCCCCATGGCGAATTGAACTCGTCTTGCCCCTTCTGGCTTTCCGTTCCCCGCGCCCAGGCAGGTCACGGATAGCCGCCTGGGCGGGGCAGGCGTGAGGAAAGGAGCCCAGACTCCCAGAGAAGGCAGCGGCCGCGAGAAAGGTGATGCGCATGCGTCCGGCTCATGCGCAGAATTGGGCCAGGCGCAGTTTCGTCAGAGAGATTGTTGCAATTGCGCCCCTTCTGGGCGGAGATTTGTAGATGGTAGTGACGAATTAGGCGTGTTTTTGTGGGGTGTGGAAGTGATTCCTTTGGAAGATACGAACTTACTAACTACATGTGGTGATTACAGCTGCTTCTGATACTTCTCTTAAACCTGTATGTTGTGGCACCGGAAGTCTATCTCCACCTAGACAAGGTACATTTACAACCACTTTTCCCACGGCATCACCCATGAGTCCCCTAAGCACGTAACTTGCGGCAAGCCAGAAACGACCCCTTCTTTCTCCCGCTAGACTTGTTCCTCCCTCCCCTCTGTTGTCGCCACCCTCACCTAGTCACTCTAACCTGGGCATCACCTTCTCTACCCCCTTTACCAAGTACCAGTAATGGTAACTTTCCCATGTTTTTGAACTCCAGCACTCTCCTTTCCGCCCAAAGTGTCACAGCGTTTGTTCGGGCCATTGTTATTTCCAACGTGGATGATTTCTACCTGGCGCTTGTGTGTCCGTCGTCTTATACTCCACATGGACCGTGACCTTAGTGAGATTCCCAAAGGTATCTGTGACTAAAATAGAGGCATTTTAGCCCAGCAATCTGATTGAACCTACACAGTGAGCTGATGGTTGTTGTCATTACCTCACGTCATGGTGGAGAGCCATTCATTTAGTGCCACAACCTCATATTCCCATCTCTGGTGGTAAATGGTACAACCACTTTGAAAACGTTTTGATAATTTCTTAAAATGCTAAACATACACCTATCTTACGCAATTCCACTGCTAGCGGGTTACCCAAGAGTAGAAAAAGCAAATGTCTTTACAAAGACTTGTAAATGGGTGTTCATAGCACCTTTATTTGTAATAGCCCAGAACTGGAAATAATCCAAATGTCCATCAAAAGATGAATGGATAAATCAGTTGCGATAGATCCATATAATGGAATGCTGCTCAGCAATAAAAATGAACTATTGATACATGCAACAATGTGAATCTCGAAATAATTATGCTGAAAGAAGACAGAAAAAAAAGTAAATGCTACATGATTACATTTATATAGCATTCCAAAAAAGGTGAACTAATCTGTAGTGACAGAAAGTGGCTCAGCAGTTGCTAGGGGACAGGGGTTGTTAGGAAAGAGGAAGGAAGGAGGGATTAGAGACACATAAGGAAGCTCTTGGAGGTGATGGATATTCTCTTGATTGTGGGGATGGTTTCACAGATGTATATAATGTCAAAACAAATGGGTACTTTATGTGCAGTTTATGTCAATCATACTTAAATAAAGTTCTTTTAAAATAGCAGTACAAATTCAGTGTAGAAACTAAAATCCCATTCTTACTTCCTCAGGGGAAAAGGTCTCAAAGAACCTTATAATTAAATTACTATAATTATAGATAGTATGAATTCTTTGAGATCTTCTCCTTTGGAGAATATGCTTTCACATATTTTTACTTAGTTGGGATCATGTTATACATATTGTTTTCCGATCTCCTTTTAAAAAATTTTTATATAAATTGTCATTGATGTTAATATTTATAGCTGAGGACTGAGTGTTATACATAAGAGATGAATCACTGGTATGTACTCCTAATTCACTATTGCATTATATGCTAACTAACTTAGAGGTAAATTAAATAATTAATTAATTTTAAAAAAAGAAAAACTTTTAAATCATTAAAAAAAAAAAAGAGTGGTTTACCTGATGGTAGACATTAGCAAGTGGTGGTCCCAATGTATTAAAATGTATTATATTAAATTGGTTGATTTTCATAATAATTAACTAAATTAATAATAATAAATTCATAATAAATAAATATTAAAATAATAATTTTATTTTAAGTTACAGATGTCTTAATAGTTAAATATATTTTGAAAATGAAATTCAGATCAAACATTTATTCCACCCCTGAAGCACAGGGAAGTTTTAAAACCATTCCACCAGACTCATAAAATCGAAGGCAGAAAATACCTTTTACTCATCTCTGTCTCTTCAATACCAAACACAATAGTTTGATGAATGAACATTGTTAATTGAAAGTATGGAAAAATTGATTTCTAAGCCCTAAAGTAATCTTATTAAAAATTCATCTGTGTTGATAAAAAAAAATATAGTTGAAGGATAATTTGGTGGGAATGGACTAAAATTTATTTAACCATTTTCCTATTGTATGAGATTAAGTGGTTTCTAATTTTTCCTTATTAAGTAATAAACATAGATACAGCTTAAATTGTAAAAATACTACCATTGCTCTCTACACAGGTTGCACGGTTTTCAACTACCAACAGTGTATGAGAGCATCCTATTCCCTAAATCCTTGCTAACAATGAGTATTATCAATATTTTGCAATTTTGCCAATCTCATGGTATAAAATATTGTTCCTAATTTTCATTTGTATGATTACTAGTCTAGATGATCATCTTTTTGGTTTTTTATTGGATATTTGAATTTCTTCTGTAAATTACTTCTTGTATCCTTTGCCCATTTTCCGTTGAATTGTTTTCCTCTTTTCCTTCCCTCCTTGTTTCAACCTTTGAAAATGAGAAATCTATGGAAATGTTTTTAAAGTTTCCTTCACCATATCCCTCCTCCTCTTTTTTTCCTTTTTTTTTTTTCTTTTTGAATGAACCATAAGGCAGAAATTTTTCACATAAGAGGACACTGAACTTCCAATTAGTCAACAATATTTATCAAATACCTACTATGGGTCAGGGATTCTGTAGGCTCTAGGGAAACTATAGTGAAAAAAAAAAGAACTTCATACAATCTGGTGAGAAGGACAGGTATTAAACAATGGTGATCCATAAAATTAAGTGAATTACTACAAATGTGCAAAATTCTGGCCATAAGAAGAATATGGTGATCAGGGAATCTTCCCTGAACAGGTTATACATAAGTGAGACTTGCAGGGTGAACCAGCAGAGATATGAGGAGAACCCAGTACAAAAGAAACAGCATGTGCCTAAGAGCCTTCCCAGTTTCTGGGTGTAGGCTTGGGACCACAGACACTTCAGTTCCTAAAGCTGCACTTACCTGAAAATTGGTTATCAAGGGCAGAGAGGCCCAAGGGAGCATGGAGAAAGGTTCGATTGGGCATGTGGCATCCAACTAAAAGAGCCCATAGCTACAGACAGAGCCCTATAAACACGTTGATGCAGTTGTTCCTCAGTGACTAAAAGGGCACTGTGCATCTTCCACGCATGTTCCAGGCTCCAACGTCAGAGCAACATATACTCTATTTATGTCCTGATATTTCTGTGGCACTGGACAAAACTGTGGCTGTAGGTTGTCCTTCATACACGGACCTCAGGAATTACGCACCAGATCCTCCCACCTGCTAAGAATCACATCTGAGGGGGTGGGAAGAACTAAGTGAGCAGGCATTCTAGCTCTTCACTCCTGCCAAACACAGCAAGTGTTTAACAGGATCACACTCCCTTGCCATATGTTCACAAAGACGTTTATTCACACACAACTTCAAAGGTTTTGTGTGAATTCTCCTGATCCCTGAAAAATATTATAAATAGATGCATATCCTTGACTTGAAAGATAATGCAATGCCTGATGCTTTAAATATTTCCCTTGAATTTGAAATGAAAAATAGAAAGGACTGTTTTTCCTTCATTCTCCAGTTTGTCCTTGCTCATTTCTGTAATGTTTCCCATCTTAGGGAGCATTGTGGCTCAGAACTGTTCCCCATTCACCGGGTAGATTGTTAAATGAAATGCTCTGGGCAAGAAAATCACAACCCAATTCCTAGCAGGAATTTTGGCCTAATAAAACCAAGATACACCTTGTTTTGTACAGCAGATGGATTCTGAAAATATTAGATATAAACTGGCTTTTGGAAAACTGAATTCCCTCCCATGACTTATATAATAATTTTGGGATGGATTTATCTGAATTTCTGATGAATCTTCATCTCAGGGGCTTCCAGCCACAGCCTATGACTTGAAAGAAGGTAAAGGAAAACCTTGAGTCATCTTTCCGTTTCCAGCATTCCTCTGCCAACCTTACGAAAACCCTGTACCAGTTCCCTAGGGCTGCTATAACAAAGTACAACAAACCAGGTGGTTTAAAACAACAGAAATGTATTCTCCCACTGTTCTGGTGTTTCAAAATCCAAAATCAAAGTGTCAGCAGGACTATGCTTCCTCCGAGACTCTGGGTAGAATCCTTCCTTTCCTTTTCCTAGGTTCTACTGAGAGCTGTTGATCATGGGCATTCCTAGGCTTGCAACTGCATTACTCCAATCTCTGCCTCGTCATTAAGTGGCGTTTATTAGTCAGCTTGTGCTGCTATAACAAAATGCCATAAGTTGGGTGGCTTAAACAACAGAAATTTATTTTCTCACAGTTCTGGAGGCTGGAAGTCTTAGATAAGTGCCAGCATGGTCAGGTGCTAGAGAGAGCCCTCTCCCTGGTTTGGACTTCTTGCTGTGTCCTCACATGGTAGGCAGAGCAAGCTCTAGCGTCTCTTCTTTTATTAGGGCACTAATCCCATCATGAGGTCCCCACTCTCATAATCTCACCTAAACCTAATGATCTCCCAAAGGCTCCCTCTCCAAATACCAACACATTGGGGGTAGGGCTTCAACATATGCATTTTGGGGGTGACACACTTAAGTCAATAGCAATGTTCCCTCTGCATCACTCTTCCTTTTCTTGTAAGTACACCAGTCACATTAAGGGCCCACCCTAATCTACCACCACACTGTCCTAACTAATTATATCTATAATGATCCTATTTCCAAATAAGATCACATTCCGAGGTACTAGGGTTAGGACTTCAATATATCTTTTGAAAGGCTACAATTTAACCTACAACAATCCTCATTTATACACAAGCCCCCGCCCCCACTTTTGAGAAGAAAGAAGGTGATAGAGGGTGGAAGGAGACTGGTTAGGTGAATCCTTTCAAATTAAACAAACTTCTGTCTTCTATGAGTGGCCCCAAAGTAGGGACAGTTTCCACTTGGGAAAGGTAAGTAAATATCTGAGGCCTGACTTGAACTTGGAGGATGTACTCTCCCTGCGGAATCACAGTAACCACTCTAGCCACTGCATATTGCCATCTAAAGCACCATTTCCGCCATTAAAACTCCTGTCGTGGGAGATTCACATGCCTTTTCTTATTTCCTCACAGCACAGCAGAGACAAAGCCTGAACTTAAAGAAAAATCCAGCTGGAATATTTAAGCAATACTTTACTAAAATTGCCAAAAATTGTATCGGAATATCAGAATTGGAAAAATAGCATGTGACTCACACATTCAACATGATGTTAGACTGGATATTCTGGAAAAACTCACTACAAACACATAGAAAGTCTTGATAAAATATAACCAGAATTATTTTATGTGCATGGTTGATCTCAAAAAAAGAGAAATTAGTAATTTCCTCCAATAACAGAAACTTAGGACCTTGTTTGTGTGTTAAAAAAAAAACAAAAAACAAAACAGGGTGCCTGGTGGCTCAGTCGGTTAAGTGTCTGACTTCAGCTTAGGTTATGACCTCATGGTTCATGGTTTGAACCCCACATTAGGTTCTGTGCTGACTGCTCAGAGCCTGGAGCCTGCTTCAGATTCTGTCTCCCTCTCTCTCCCTGCCCCTCCCCCATTTGTTCTTTCTCTCGCTCTCTCTCTCTCTTTTAAAAATAAACATTAAAAAAAAGAAAACACCAGGAGTGCCTGGGTGGCTCAGTTGGCTAAGCATCCAACTTCAGCTCAGCTCATGATCTTACAGTTCATGAGTTCCAGCCCCGCATTAGGTGAGCTCGAGCCCCACATCGAGTGAGCACGAGCCCTGCTTCAGGTGAACGCTGCTTCTCTCTCTCTCCTTCTCTGCCCTCGTGGGATTCTCTCTCTCTCTCCCTCTCTATCTCTGCCCCTCACTCACTTGCGCCCTCTCTCTCAAAAAAATAAATAAAAATTTAAAAATGAAAAACAATATAGCTTATAGATGGCAAAGTGCATAAGTCTTAAGTGTATGATCTGATGAATTTTTACATATGTATATATATGAAACTACTATATATATCAATATTTAAAACATTTCCAATATCTTAGAAGGCTCTATCATGCCTGTTTCCAGTCAATACCCACCAAAGAGAATCATTATTCTGACTTGTATCTCCATAGATTAGTTTTATCTCTTCTTGAACATCACATAAATGAAGTCAAATTGTAGGCTCCGTTTTAATAATTGAGCAGAGGACCAGGAGGCAAGGCTTTTAAAGGCTAGGGAAAATGCGGAAGCAAAATTAAGACCTCCTGAAGATGAGAGCCTTGAAGACTTCACCCTCAATGAAATTACAGGATAGTGGGGGAAAAAATCTATCTGCCAGCGAAGGGGGCTAAGAAGAAATGTTTGTTTCAGGCCAAATGCCTGGTGAAAAAATAAAAGTAGAAGGCTTCCTTAAGGAGCTGTAATTATAAGGCTGCCTTCCTGTGGGTTTAAATTTATACTACTTCCATTGTGTTGCAAATCCCAAGCCTGGATAGTAATTTAAACAGTTCCTAATTTAAACTGTTGATAACTTCATGGTGACCTGAAGGGAGAAAAAAACAAACTGTGAACTTGTAATTATATACCCTGTTAAATTATCCTTCCAAAATTAGGGCAAAATAAAGACATCTTCAGGAGGAAAAATAACAACAGATCAAAAAAATCCACCAACCAATAGATCAACACTAAACAAAATTCTAAAGAATGTGCTTTACAAATAACAATGATCTCAAAAAGAAGGCCTTAAATACAAGAATAAATGATCACAAATGATTTAGTGAACATGTGTTAATCTGAAAAGAGTTGACTCAATAAACAATAATAATATTGATTTTGGGGAAATTAAAAGAGTAAAACTAAAACATCCCATAATTGTAATATGAAAAACTGGGTAGTGGGGCATGTAGGTGGCTCAGATGTGTTAAGCATCTGACTCTTGATTTTGGCTCAGGTTAAGATCTTGGAGGTTCATGAGAATGAGTCCCTCATTGGGCTCTGCGCTGACAGTGTGGAACCTGCTTGGGATTCTCTCTCTCTCTCTCTCTCTCTCTCTCTCTCTCTCTCTCTGTCTTTCTCTCTGCCCCTCCCCTGCTTGCACTCTCTTTCTCTCTCTCTCAAAGCAAATAAATAAACTTAAAAAAAAAGAGAAAGATAAAATGGGTGGGTGGTTAAGTCATTGGATTTGAAATGATCTCAGAGGATTCAAACATCTTCCCTTATTTCCCCACAGCAGTGAGGTACTGAAAACAAGATATACTTTATCTAATATTCTTTGGGAAGGAGTAAAGATATTGAATAATTTTAGATATTAAATAAGCTTGTTAGAATGTTAAGGATAATCACTAAAATAAAAGAGATACTTCCAAAATATTAGAGGGAAAATGGAATTAAGAATATTAATCTAAATAAGGTAGAAAAGGAGACAGAAAAGTCGGGAAAAGTAGAAGGCACAAAATACAATGATAGAAATAAAGATATATCAGTATTAATAATGAAATGGACTAAACTCACCAGTGAAAAGAGATTCCCAACTAGGTTTTTAAACATTTAGTTTGAGGCTAAGGAACACACTACAACATAGGGTACCAAAAAATTGGAAGAAAGACTTGGACAAACATATTTACCAGGCAATACAAAGATGTTACAGCTATATTATTATCAGACAAAATAGGTTTTACAGCAAAATAACTTTTTATGAATAATGAAGTTTATAATGTACAAATTTCAATCTATCAGGAGGCTAATCATGTAGTCTCAAAAAAAAAAAAAGGAAAAACTGACAATTTCAAGGAGAAATCCATAAACCCACCATCATAGAGGGAAATTTTAACTTTTCTTTTAGTAATTGGTAGATCAAGAAGACAAACATTTGGCAAAGACAAAGAAGACACAAAAATAAGACTCATTTAATCTAATTGTCACAACAAACAGAATAAGTTATCACATATCAAATGTTTACCAAAATTGACTATGTACTAGAATATAAAACAAGTGAAGAAATCATTTTGATTTACATCCCATTATATGACCACATATCAATTGAGTTAAAAAGCAATGACAAAAAAATTAAAATTAAAAAAATTTTTGAAATATAAAAACACATTTCCAAATAACTCATAAGTCAAAGAATAAATCTTAATGGGAACAGGGGAGTCACAAGGCAACCCTCCTTCACCCAACTGGGGTGGTATCAGAGGAGACCTAGTAGAGACTTAGGACTTTCAACATCACCCAGTGATACTGTGACTATGCCCAACATAAGGGCAGTGGAGAACTGGATCTCTCACCTCTACCTAGCATTAAAGGGGAACTCCTCTCGGGGTGCCTGCATGGCTCAGATGGAAAAACATGCAACTTTTGATCTTGGGGGTCATGAGTTTGAGTCCACCTGTGGTGTAGAAATTACCTAAATAAATAAAAACTAAAAAAAAAAAATCAAAAAAGTTGGGATGTGGTCTCCTCTCATATCTCACTGAAGGCCAAGTAAGGAACTTGGACTTCTACCTTCACCTGTAAGTAATTAGGGGGCACCTCCACTTTTCTACCAAAGCAGTGTCAGGAAAAAAACAGCAGAAACAGGTTTAAATAAGATGCATAATCTCAGAACATAAACTGAAATGTACAGATTTCAAATAAATGAAAATCACTCATTATACCAAGAACCAGGAAGATCTCAAACTGAATGAAAAAATATAACCATTATATGTCTCACTAGGGTAAACAGTGTCTCCCAAAAATTCATGTCCACTGGAACCTGTGAATATTACCTTATTTGAAAATAGAGTCATTGCACATAAATTAAGGTGAGATCATACAGGATTAAGGTGGGCCCTAAATCCAATGAAATTGTTGTCCATGTAAGAAGAGGGAAATTTGAAAGAAACACACAGTAGAGAGAACCATGTAGAGACAGAGGCAGAGATTGGAGTGGGTATCTAAAAGCCAAGAAACACCAAATATTAACCTATCAAAAGATAAAAGAGCAAGGAAGTATTATTCCCTAGAGCCTTCAGAGAAAGTATGGCTCTGCCAAAACCTTGATTTCAGCTTAATTTCTAGCCTCAAGAACTGTGAGAGAATAAATATCTGTTAGTTTCAGCCACCTAGTTTGTGGTCATTTGTTGTGGCAGTTCCACTAAACTTAATATAGATGCCAAGAATGAGATGACAAATATTAAAATCATTTAATAAAGATTTTTTAATTCCATGATTTTTAAAATTCAATAAGGAATTTAAAACATGATTGAAACAAATGAAAAAAAACGCATTAAAAAAAGGAACATACAAAGAAGAACAAAAGGGAAATTTTAGAGTTAAAAAACACAACAACCAAAATAAAGAGCTCATTGGATAGGCTCAACAGTACAATGGAGAAGACAGAAGAAAGAATCAGTGAAATGGAAAATAGAATAATAAGACAGTACCCAACCTGAATGACAGAGAATAGACTGAAAAAGAATGAACAGAATCTCAGAGACCTGTGGGACTATAACAAAAGATGTAGCATTTGTGTCATCAGAGCCATGGAAGGAGAAGAAAAATAGGGCAGGACTGAAAAAGTATTTAAATAATGGCCAGGGGCACCTGGGTGGCTCAGTTGGTTAAGCCTCTGACTTTGGCTCAGGTCATGATCTCACAGTGTGTGAGTTGGAGCCCCGCATTGGACTCTGTGCTGACAGCTCAGAGCCTGGAGCCTGCTTTGAATTGTGTCTCTTCTCTCTGCCCCTCCCCAGCTCATGCCCTGTTTCTCTCTGTCTCAAAAAATAAATGTTAAAAAAATAAATAACGGCCAAAGAAAAGAAATACTGACTGAAAACTCCAAATTGGCAAGAGATATAAACCTGCAGATTCAACAGACTGAGAAAACCCAAAGAAGAAATAGCCAAAGAAATACAAAAAAATCTTGAAAGCAGCCAGAGAAAAATGACATCTTATCTATATGGGGAAAACAATTCAAACAGCAGTGGATCTCTTATTAAAACCATGGGACATAGAAGGAAGTAGCACAATATTTTTAGTGCTAGAAGAAAAGAACTGTCAACCCAGAATCTTATATCCCAAGATAATGTTCTTCAGGAATGAAAGGGAAACAAAGACATTTTCAGTTGAAGGAAAACTGAAGGAATGTGTCCCCAGAAGACTACCTTAAATGAAAAGATAGTTTCTAAATAGAAATTTCTCTAAACAGAAAGGAAACAACAAAAAGAAGGAATCTAGGACCACCAGGAAACAAAAAAAGAACAGACTAGGCAAAAGTGTGGATTAAATATAATGGGCTTTTGCTCTCCTTTGGAGTTTCCTAAACTGTGTTCAATGGATGAAACAAAAATTATAACACTAGCTAATGTGGTTCTAAATGTACGAAGAGGAAATACTTAAGATAATTATATTATAAATGGAGGAAGAAAATGAGATCTAAAGAGAGGTAGGGTTTCTATACTTCACTTGAATCAGTAGACTGTGATAAGTTATGTATATATAATATAATACCTAGAGCAACCAATAAAAATTTACAAAGAAGTATAATAAAAAATGGCATAGATATTAACCATCAGGGAAATGAAAATCAAAACCACTAGATACCACTTCACACACGCTAGGATGGCAATAATAAAAGAGACAGGTAATAAGTGTTACTGAGAATACAAAGAAATTGGAACTCTCACACACTGACAGTGGGAATGTAAAATAATGCAGTACCTTTGGAGAGCAGTTTGGCAGTTCCTAAAGAAGTTAAATACAATACCATATGATCCAGCAATTCCGCTCTAGATATATACAAACCAAAATGAAAATATATGTCCACATAGGAACTTGTACACAGATATTCATAGCAACACTATTCATAATAGTCAAAAAGTAGAATTAACCCAAATGTCCATCAACTGATGAATGGATACATAAAATGTATTATCCATGTAATCGAATAGTATTTGGTCATTAAAAGGAATGAGGGGAGCCTGAGTGGCTCAGTCAGTTGAGCATCCGACACTTGGTTTCAGCTAAGGTCATGATCCCAGGGTTGTAGGATCAAGCCCTGTGTCAGGCTCCATGCTGAGTGTGGAGCCTGCTTAAGAGTCTTTCTCCCTCTCCCTCTCCCTCTGCCTGTCTCGACCACTCATGCATGCTTTTTCTCTTTCTCTAAAATAAAAAATTAAAAAATGAATACAATATTGATTCATGCTACAATGTGGATGAAAAATTGAAAACATAATGCCAAGTAAAAGAAGCCAAATTCAAAGGACACATGATTTTGTATAGAATAACCAAATCCATGGTGAGAGAACATAAACTAGTGGTTTCCAGGAGATGGGAAAAATGCAGAATGGAATGTGATTGCTAATAGGTATGGGCTTTCTTTTTGGGGTGATGAAAATGTTCTGGAATTAAATAGTGGTGATGGTTGCACAACTTTGTGAATATACTAAAATTCATTGAATTGTACATATGGAGATGAAAATATAGTCAATAATATTGTAATAATGTATGGTGACAAATGGTAACTACAGTTATTGTGGTGAGCATTAAGTAATGTATAGAATTGTTAAATCACTGTGTAGTACCCCTGGAGCTAATATAATAAATTTCAACTATACTTCAATTATAAAATATTTTTATTTAAATGAATGAATCATATAGTATATGAATTATATTTCAATAAAGCAGTTTTAAAAACACTATAGATAAATCAAAATGGAATTCCAAAAAATGTTCGAGTAATTCACAAGAACAGAGGAAAAGAAGACAGAGAAAGGAAACAGAAAATAAAACATACAGTCAGACTTAATTTGAACATATCAATAATTATATTAAATGTAAATGGTCTAGGGGTGCTTGGGTAGTTCAGTGGGTTAAGTATCTGATTTCAGCTCAAGTCATGATCTCACAGTTCATGGGTTTGAGCCCCACATTGGTCTCTCTGGTGTTAGCACCAAGCCCACTTTGGATTCTTGGTCCCCTCTCTCTCTGCCTCTCCCTCACTCACATTCTCTCTCTCAAAAATAAACAAACATTTAAAAAAATGTAAATGGTCTAAATACAATTTAAAGAGATTGATAGAAAGGGTTAAAAATATAACACCACTATATGTCATGTGCAATAAACTCACTTCAAATATAATGATATAGGCAGGATGAAAGTAAAAGGATGGGAAAAGTTACATCATGCAAAAAATCAAAGGCAAGCAGGAGTGGTTATATTATCAGATAATTTACACTTAAGAGCAAAGAAATTCACCAGGAAAAAGATGTACACTATATGATGATAAAAATATCAATCCACCAAGAAGACATAGCAGTCCAAATGTGTATACATCAACAACAGAACTGAAAATAATGGGAAATAAAAATTGATAGAACTGAAATTTAAAAAATAGACAAATACATAGTTACAATTTGAGATTTCAACACCACTCTCTCAACATCTGATAGAACAACTAAGAAAATCAGCAAGGATATAGAAGAACATCATCAACCATCAGGATCTAAAAGACATTTATAGAACACCCTACTCACAACAGAATACACATTCTTTTCAAGTGCCTACAGAACACACATCAAGAAAAACCATATCATGGGGCATAAAATAAACCTCAAGAAATTTAAAATAAATTAAATCACACCAAGTATGTTCTCTAGCCACAGCGGAATCAAACTAGAAATCAATGACAGAAAAATCCTCCAAACACTCTGAAACTAAAAAACACACTTGTAAATAATTAATGGATCAAAGAGAAAGTTTCAAGAGAAATTTAAAAAATACACTGAACTAAGCAAAAATGAAAATTGTTATAACATATCGATGTTTGTGGAACACAGCTTAATCAATATTGAAAGGAAAATTTATTGAACTAAATGTACCATTAGAAAAAGAAGAAAAGTTTTAGGGGAGCCTGGGTGGCTCAGTGGGTTGAGCGCCCAACTTCAGCTCAGGTCACGATATCGCGGTCTGGGTTCAAGCCCCGTGTAGGGCTCTGTGCTGACAGTTCCGAGCCTGGAACCTGCTTCAGATGCTGGCTTACTCTCTTTCTGCCCCTCCCCCGATCATGCTCTGTCTCTCTCTGTCTCTCAAAAGTGAATAAACGTTAAAAAAATTTTTAAAAAAAAGAAAAAGAAGAAAAGTTTTAGGTCAGTAATCTAAGTTTCCACCTTGAGAATGTAAAAAAGAGAACAAAATAAACCTAAAGCAGGAGAGAGAAGACAAATCAATGAAATTGAAAACATAAAAGCAATTGAGAAAATTAATGAAACAAAGAGCCAGTTTCCAGAAATTCAAATAAAATTGACAGAGCCCTAGAAAAACAGACATAAGAATAAAAGATTGAGAGAACACAAATGACCAATATCAGGAATGAAGCAGAGTATCACTATAGACTTAGCAGACACCAAAGAGATAATAAGGGATAAAATGGACCAATTTCCTGAAAAACAAAAACTACCACAACTTACCCAATATGAAATGGATAATAAGATAGATATTATTGATAATAATATCATAGTATGATAGACAATATTCAATTAAGGATATTGAGTCATAATTTATTTTTTTAATTTTTAAAAGTTTATTCATTTACTTTGAGAAAGAGAGAGAAAGAGAGAACACATGCACAAGCATAGGAGGGGCAGAGAAAAGGAGAGGCATAAATCCCGAGAAAGCTCTGTGCCATCTGCACACAGTCGGATGTGGGGCTCAAAATCACAAACTGCAAGATTGTGACCTGAGCCGAGATTGAGAGTTGTACATTTAACTGACTATGTCACCCAGGTGCCCCTTGAGTCATAATTTAAAAACAATTAACAAATAAATGCAAAAATATCTATGTAAAAAGATCCCCCCCCCCAAAAGTCTCTAGGCTCAGATGGTTAAACTGTAGAATTCTATCAAATGTTTAAAGAATAATTAATGCAGAGACAGACACACAAATACAGAGAATAAACTGATGGTTGCCAGAGAGGTGGCAAAATGGGTGAAGGGGAGTGGGAGATTCAGGCTTCAAATTATAGAATGAACAAGTCACAGGGATGAAAGGTAAAGCATAGGGAATATAGTCAGTAGTACTGTAATAGCAATGTAAGGTGACAGATGGTAGTTACACTTGTATGCATAAGATAATGAATAGAGTTATAGAACCACTATATGTAGTATGTCTGAAAGAAATGTAACATTGTGTGTCAACTATACTTCAATGAAAATGGAAACAAAAAAAGAAAGAAAAATTAACACCAGATATACAAAACTTCTCCTAAATTAGGAAGATGTGGTATATTGTTACAGTGGAACACTACTTGGTGATGAAAAAGAATGAAATCTTATCCATTTGCAACAATGTGGATGGAACTGGAGGGTATTATGCTAAGCAAAATAAGTCAGTCAGGGAAAGATAGACATCCCATGATTTCACTCATATGTGGAATCTGAGAAACTTAACAGATCATGGGGGGAGGGTAGGAAAAATAAGATAAAAACAGAGGGAGGCAAACCATAAGAGACTCTTAAATACAGAGAACAAACTGAGGGTTGTTCAGGGTGGGGAAAATTGTTGTTAGGCATTAAGGAGGGCACTTGCTGGGAGGAGTGCTGGGTGTTATATGTAAGTGATGAATCACTTCAATCTACTGCTGAAACCAAGACTACCGTGTATGTTAACTAACTTGAGAATAAATTTTAAAAATAATAAATAAATCTCTCCCAGAAAATAGAAAAGGAGCAAATATGTCCCAATTCATTTTATGCAGGTAGTATTACCCTAATACCAAAACCAGACCCCCCCCCCAAACAGTATAAAATAAGAAAACTCCAGACCAATATCCCTCATGAATATAAACACAAAAATTCTTAAAATAAAGCAAAGAGAATTCAGTAATATGTAAAAAAGAATTAAACACCATGACCAAGTGGGGTTTATTACAAGGATTTAGGGCTGGTTCAATATATGAAAATTAGTCAGTGTAATCCACCATAACAAGCTAGAGAAGAAAATCACAGACCACATTACACAACACAGAAAAAATTTTTGACAAAATTCAATACTATTTGTGATTAAATAAGTAACTCAAAAAATAGTAACAGGGAAAGTTCCTCAACTTGCTAAAAGTCATCAACAAAAACCCTGCAGCTAACATTGAATTTAAAGGTGAAAAACTGAATACTTTCCCCTAAGATTGTGATATCCACTTTCACCACTCTTAATTCAATTTAGTGCAGAAAGTTTTAGCCACTGCAACAAGAAAAGGAAATAAGAGACATACAAACCAGAAAGGAAAAAAATTAACTGTTATTTACAGATGACATGATTGTCTATGTAGAAATTTCAAGAAACCTACCAAAAATGGTAGAAATCTACTATTTCTAGCAATTAACATGTTGACACCAAAATTAAAAATACAGTGCCACTTACAATCACTCAAAAAATTAAATACTTAGCTATAAATCTGACAAAACATGTATAGTACTTGCATGCTGAAAATTACACAACACTGACAGAATCATGAAAGATCAAAGATCCAAATAAAATGGAGACCAATACAATGTTCATGGATTGAAAGCAAAACAGAGTAAAGATATCAGTGCTCTCCACAAAAAATATACAAGTTTGGTACAATTCTTGCTTTTAAAAAAGGCTAAATACAAAAACACATTCTTTCTATATACAATAAACAATTAAAAAAGAAAATCTGTTGCCTGTAGCAACTTTATATTATATAGGTCTCCTGAAGCAAGGGAAACAAAAGCAAAAATAAACTATTGGGATTACATCAAGATAAAAAGCTTCTGCATAGCAAAGGAAACAATCAACAAAACTAAAAGGCAACCTACAGAATAGGAGAAGATCTAGTAAAGGGTTAGTACTTAAAATATATAAAGTTATAATACTCAACACCTAAAATATGAATAATCCAATTAAACTGGGAAGAAAACATGAATAGACATTTTTTCCAAAGAAGACATCCAGATGGCTAACAGACACATAAAAAGATGTTCAACATCACTCATCATCAGGGACATGCAAATCAAAACTACAATGAGATATTACCTCATACCTATTAAAATGGCTAAAATCAACAACACAAGAAACAACAGATGTTAGTGAGGATGTAGTGCATTCCCTGTACTGTTGGTGGAAATGCAAACTCATGCAGTCACTCTGGAAAACAGTGTGGAGTTTCCCCCCAAAAGTTAAGAATGGAACTACCCTATGATCCAGCAATTACACTACTAGGTATTTACCCCCAAGATACAAAAATACTAATTCAAAGGGATACATGCAACCCAATGTTTATAGGTGCATTATCAACAATAGCCAAATTATGGAAAGAGCCCAAATGTCCATCAACTGATGGATGGATGAAGAAGAATGGAATATTACTCAACCATCAAAAAGAATGAAATCTTGCCATTTGCGATGCATTTGCATGGCATTTGCAATGCTGTGGATGGAGCTAGAGAGTATTATGCTAAGCAAAATAAGTCAGAGAAAGACAAATACCATGTAATTTCACTCATATGTAGAATTTAAGAAAAACAAATGAGCATAGGGAAAAAAGAGAGAGACAGGCAAACCAAGAAATAGACTCTTAACAATAGAGAGAATACTGATGGTTACCAGAGGGATGTTAGTGGGGGGGATAGGTTAAAGAGGCGATGGGGATTAAAGAGTGCACTTGTTGTGATTAGCATTGAGTGTTGTATGTAAGTGTTGAATCACTAAATTGTACACCTGAAACTAATATTACACTGTATATTAACTGGAATTTAAATAAAAACCTCAAAAAAGTAAAATTTGTAAAACACTATTTTTTATGCCATAAAAAAATCATAAAATCATAAAAAAATCAACCAATTAAGAATAAATTGAATTGAATAAATTGAATACAAGGCCCTTTTACAGATAACTACAAAACACTGCTGATAGAAATTAAAGAATATCTAAATAAATGGAGAGATATATTCATGAAATGGAACTCAATATTGTAAAGACATCAGTTCACCCCCAAAGGTATCTATAGATTTAATGCAATGCCATTTACAATCACTCAAAAATCCCAATTAAAACCTAGAAGGGTTTTTTTTTTTTGGTGTGGTGAATTTGATAAGCTAATTTGAAAATTTTCTATGGAAATGCAAAATACTAAAGTTGGTGGATTTATGCTACCTGATATCAACAGTATTATAAAATTCTAATAACTAAAATAGTGTGGTGTTGGTATGAAATTATTATACAGACTAATGGAAAAGAATAGAGAACCCAGTAGTAGAACCATATATAAACACTGTCACCTGGTTTATAACAAATACCACCACAATTCAGTGGGGGAAAATGATATTCTTTCCATTAAATTCCACAAGGACAATTTAGATATCCATAAAAAATGAAAAAAAAAAAAAAAGAACTTTGATCCCTACCTCACACCACACACAAAACTTCATTTGAGATGGAGCACAGACTGAAATATGAAAGGTAAAAAAGCAAAGCTTCTAGAACAAAACATAGGAAAATATTTTCAACACTTTGGGTAGGCAAAAATGAAACAGAACACAAATTAGGAGCTATAAAAAATCATTAAATTGGACTTCTTTAACATTAAGAACTTATATTCATCAAAAGATGAGGGTGAAAAGGGAGGCCCAAAACTGCTCCATATTTCCAAAATAAAAACTCATATCCAGCATATATAAAGGACTCTTACATATTAATAACAGTAGATTCACCCCAATTTTTAAATTAGCAATGTGAAGTATTATTTAATTTGCTATTGAGAGTATGAAAAGATGATCATCATCATCATTCAGAGACATGAAAATTAAAAACATAATTAAATTCTACTATATCCCCACAAGAATGGTTAATATTAAAATCATCGACAATATCAAGTGTTGGAAAAAATATGGGAACCCATATATACTGCTGGTTAGAGTATACATTGGTACAACTAGTTTGGAAACTTTAGCAGTGTATACTAAAGCTAAACATATATATAAACTTTATGATATAGCAATTCCATCCCTTGTTATATACTCAACATAAGTGTTACTGTGCATTGAAAGACATGTATAATAATATTCAAGGCAGCTGTATTGATAATGGCAAAATCTGGAAATAAATGAACCATCAACAAATGAATATATAAATTGTTATATATTTATCACAATTAACATATTATATATATCACAATTTATATATTCATATAATAATATACTAATCAATACAGCAATACAAAAAATGAACTATAGATACATACAATATCAATGGAATTTCAGTGGAACTGCTCACTGTGCTTTGCTTGGACTTGAGCTCTCTGCATCACAGTCAAGAAATTGCCCTTTGCAGAGACCTGAGTAATCATGGGGTTTACCCTGTTAGTTTCCTGCTTCTCAGCAATCTCTGTTTTTTTTTTTTAATATTTATTTATTTTTGAGAGAGAGCGAGAGAGAGCACACACAAGTGTGAGTGGGGAAGGGGCAGAGAGAGAGGGGGTCAGAGGATCCAAAGTGGGCTCTGTGCTGTTGACATAACAGCAGAGAGCCCGATGTGGGGCTTGAACTCACAAACTGTGAAACCATGACCTGAGCCAAAGTCAGACACATTAACTGGCTGAGCCACCAAGGTGCCCCAGCAATCTCAGTCTATATTGCCTATTGTCCACTTTCTGAAAACAACCGCTCGTATATTTTTGTCTGGGTTTATAGTTATGGCAAGAAGACTAGTCCAGTACCAGGTACTCCATCATGATCAGAGGTAGAAAACCAGAGTTATTTTTTTTGTTATGTTTTATTTTTTTAATGTTTATTTATTTATTTTGAGAGAGAGAGAGAGAGAGAGAGAGCAGGGGAGGGACAGAGAGAGAGGGAGAGAGAGAATCCCAAGCAGGCTTCGCCTGTTAGCACAGAGCCCAACATGGGGCTCGAACCCACAAACTGTGAGATCATGACCTGAGCAGAAACCAAGAGTCAGGATGCTTAACCAACTGAGCCACCCAGGTGCCCCATAGAAATCCAGAGTTATTTTAAAGAAGTGGTATGAACCGCACTTAGGAAAATTGGTTGAGAGAGAAACAATGACTAGGTAACTACAGGAGCCTTTACTCATACTGGAACTATAGACATAGGATATTTAGATGAAAGGATGATTGGTAAATTTTGGATATGATGGGACTGAGATGTGGTCATAGTTAAAGGTTAATCTGGTATAACAGAGAGACCTCAAAATGCAATGACTTTAAATTAAATAGAAGTTTGTTTCGTGGAAGAGTCTAGTGATCTCCATGGTCAGGTAGCTCTTTTTGAGGTCATTCAGGGACCAAGGCTGGTGAAGCAGCTCTGTGCACTGGTTTCACCGGACTTTCAAGACTGCATCGATTATCACCATATCTTGCAGGGTAAAAGTAGAGAAGAGAAAGTGTTCATACATATACCTAATGTTTTAAGTCAAGATCCAGAAGTGGGATGCATCATTTTTGTTTACCTTGTACTTGTCAAGAATTAGTCACATTGGTCACACGTAACTACAATGTGGGCTGCAGTCTAAGACAGTTCAGCTAACATTCTAGTAAAATGGAAGAATGGGAGAATAGATTAGTGGCAGGGTTGGGGGAGAACGATCAGCTTGACCACCACGGATGCTTGTGAGTCATCCAAGCAAAATGCCCAGCAGATAGCTCCATACAGAGATCTAGTATCAAATACAGTGTTCTGGAGATGCAGATTCAGAAGCAATCAGCATATTTAGCTGGAGTCTAGAACATGAGTATTTTTTTTTAAGTGTTTTATTTTGAGAGAGAGCGTGTGTGCATGCAAGCGGGAGGGGCAGAGAGAGAGAGGGAGGAGAGAATCTCAGGCAGACTGCGCACTGTCAGCTCAAGCAGACTGCACACGGTCAGCCCAACCCGGAATGGTGAGATCATGACCTGAGCTGAAATCAAGAGTCAGATGCTTAATTGACTGAGTCACCCGGACATCCTGAACATGAGTATTGATGAAATCCCCCAAATGAATTGAGAACTGGAACAAAACTGTAGAGGAACAATAACTCTGAAGGAGCAAGGGAGGAAGATCCCAGAAAGGAAATTACTTTTATTTTTAAAGTTTATTTACTTATTTTGAGAGAGACAGAGACAGTGTGAGTGGGGAGGGGCAGAGAGAGAGGGAGAGAGCTAGCGGTCCAAAAAATGAAGGTATTTTTTAAACTGCCACATTCACTCCAAAGCCCATTTATCTCCTTCAGCATCCCAAAGATGAAGCACGTGTTCTGCTCAGCTGTGTAATAAAGTGGCAAACACAACACGCACTGACATCACAGGACAGTTGCCTATGTTTAGTTTTGGTAGACACAGTTTTCTAAAGTAGTTATATCAATTTATATCCTCCCCAGCAGTATATGAGTCCCAGTTGTTCTACATTCTTGCTAAAATTTGATATTATAATTTACAATTGTCAGGAACTGGAAATAAGAAGCCTATTATGGTAGAATGGATAAATTGTGGTATGTTCAGACAATATATAACACTATGCAGTAATGAAAATGAACAAAGTACTGCTACACATAATAAAGATGAACCTCATATGTAATTTTAAATGAAAGGAACTATACACAAAATACAACATACTATACGATTCTATTTATATAGCATTCAAAGAGAGGCAAAACTACCCTAGGATTTTAGAAGTTATCAATAGGGACTAAATTTGGGCAGAATGGTGGAAGTAGTGACCAGGAGGTAACCAGGGGAGGTTTTGGGATGTGACAGTTGTTCTCTTTCTTGATCTGGGTGATGGGTGTTGAGTTTGAGAGAAACTGATAACCTGCACATTTAATATTTATATACTTTTATGGAGATGTATTGCTTTTCAGTAAACACTTCAAATGGAAAAAAGAATGTATTTTCCTTGGACAACTGGAAGTGATTAAAGAAGAAATAGATGGTGAAGGTATCTTCATTTTGTTCCATCCTTCTCTTGTCCTACTCCCCTCCCTTTCAGCTGATCAATAATGTTATTATGAAGCATCAAAAGTCTTTTCTGATTCCTACCTATGGTTTACCCTATAGGAAAACATTAGTCCTGCACTCAGACTATGTACTAATTCTCAGATAAGCAAGCATCTTATAGAAAAAAAACACATTCGCCTGGACTAAGAACTCCAAGCTGTTTCAACAAACGCTAGGTCTCTGATTACCAGATTCTAAATAAAATGCATATATTTGCCCAGAATGGGTTAATTAGATATATTCCTCCTTAAAGGAATGTAAGTGAATGAATTATTATAGCCATTTTTTAGCTCTCAGAAAACTTTGAAGTTTATTTGAGAGAGAGAGAGCGTGCACATTCAGGGTAGGGGCAGAGAGAGAGAGAGAGAGAGGGAGGGAGACAGAATCCCAAGTAGGCTCCACATTTAGCATGGAGCCTGAGGCAGGGTTGCTCTCATGACCCTAAAATCATGACTGAGCTGAAATCAAGAGTCAGAAGCTTAACCTACTGAGCTACCCAGGCATCCCAGCTCTCAGAAAACTTTCAAATAAAAAGTCCTTTCTCCAGTTTCTATATAACCCAGTCTGGTGCATATCATGCCATCAACCATCTTTTACCTCTCAACCTTTCCACAGCCATGAAAATACAGCAGAGTCTGTGTAGATATGCCTTGATTCAGTAACAGCAGAGAGTGGAGAATATGCTCAGCGGAAGCAGAAGAAAGCTGATCTCGTATCTCCTGTTCCCTGTTTCAGAGATAATTCAGGGTAACAGGATGAGCTGGTCACTGAACTCATGAGGTTGGGGTTTAATAATTTACAGTTCACAGGTTTCCCTCTAAATAAAGATCTTGGTTAAATACGTGCCATTTTGATGAATAAATGTAGATAGCAGAATATGTTTCAGAGCAAGGAGGTTTTCCTAGGACTGGCTTTTTTAACAGATGAACTCCTGATTTCATTCTCCTTCCCATGGCGACATGGGAAGTATCCAAATCTGGGCATTCATCACCTGCTATTGCTATATTGCCAGTTAATGGCATGCTTTTCTGTGGATCCTGGCAGGTGGGTTGTTTATAGATTTTTGCAAATGTAGCATGCAAATGATGAGTGTGCCAGTTTATTTATGACTGGGATATCAACAACCTAAATTAAGGCAGAAGACTGGACAAAATGGCCTTTTTATTTGCTTCTGACACTCAGATTCTATTATTTGAAACAGGAAAACTGTGAGAATCACGTCCCTTTTCTTTTTTCCTTCTCATCAGACAAGTGTTTTTAAAGTAAAGCAATATATATCAAGATTTGCCACAGTCCGCCATGCTCAATACTAACAAACACTTTGAACAATATTGTTTTAAAGGCCCAAAATTTGCTGTGTTTGGCAAGAGGAGTCTCTTACCCAAGCCTCCTGCAACTCAGAGTCAGCTTGAGGCATTTGGTTCCAGAAACCTACTGTTTTAGCCACTTAACTCAGGAATCGAGTAAAGCTAAATGGGAAGCATTTAAACAATAACAACAAAAGCAGCCCTGAAAATACCGGAATTCTTCTAACTTCCCTTTTGCTGGTCTGAAACCCTACTACTTTGTTTTTGTAAAAGGACTTCCTTCATAAAGCCCCAAATAAGTTTCCATGTGGAAATATGTCACCAGACCCTGCTTTATCAACAGATGAAGATCTCAAAGTACATTCCCAAATGAAAAGAGCTCACAGAATTTCACCAACAGTAGTGACGGTGACTAAATATACATTGTATATGAACATCCTTTTTCTAGTATACAACTGGCAGCGTGCTATGGATAACTGGTGAGGGTGTGAGGAGTTAACCTTTTATAGGGATGCAAGGAACAAGATTTCTGTTTTCCCACACTAGCCCACTGAATGGGTTTTCCAGGAAACAGAAACTTTCACTTTATTGAAACGTTTTAAAGTTTCAAAATATTTTAAAGTTTAATAGTTTTAAAATGATTTTGAATATAATAAAATGAATTTTCCTGACTTGTGCAAATGGTACTGATAAAATGTTTTTTTGGGTAACACAGAATCATTCTTGGCAAGATAGTGATATTCTCTCAGGAAATTACTTGACACTATACTTCTGGCACAAACTACTGTTTTTTGTTTGGGTCTTTCACATTTATCTCTTACTATCAAAACTACTGTAACTATGACTTCCTTGCCTGCCCTGCCTCTATCAGATTCCACTCCCTACTTCAAAGTCTCTATATGCATAGCTTCTACCCTATAGACTGGGAGGCTAAATTACTAAGCTCATTTGAGTTCTATGTAAAGCAAGAATAAATTCTGAGTAAGAATCTGTGTATGACTCCTCATTCGTTCAGTAGATGCTTCTAAGAGAACACTGTCCATCGACAGATATATGGATAAAGATGTGGTATATATACTACCATATGTACATACCACATCTATACAATGGAATATTATTCAGCCACGAGAAACGAGGAAATCTTGACATTAGTGACAACATGGATGGGTCTTAAGGGTATTATGCTAAGTGAAATAAGTCAAAGACAAAAACTGTATGATGTCACTTACATGTAGAATCTACAACAAACTCAACAGCAAAGAGCCAAACTCATAGAAACAGAAAACTTCCAGTTAGAAGATGAGTAAGTTTTTGGGATCTAATGCATAGCATTGTGATTATAGTTTAAAATATTGTATTTATGTACTTGAAAGTTGCAAAGAGAGTAGATCTTAAATGTTCTTATTACAAATAAGTAATTATGGGATGTGTTGGAGGTGTTAGCTAATGTTACCCTGGTAATCATACTGCAACGTATAAATTTATCAAGTCAAGTGTACATCATACACTTTAAACTTACACCATGATATATGTCAATTTTATCTCAATAAAGTTGGGAAATATAAATTTTAAAATGAACAAACAAAAAAAAGAAAACAGGTAGTACCTGAACTTTGACATCTGTTTGGGTGGCTACTTTTTTTTTTTAAATTTTTTAAGGTTTATTTATTTTTGAGAGAGAGAGAGAGCGAGCAAGGGGAGGGCAGAGAGACAGGGAGATGCAGAAATGGAAGCAGGGTCCAGGCTCTGAGCTGTCAGCACAGGGCCCAATATGGGGCGCAAACCCAGGAACCATGAGATCATGACCTGAGCCAAAGTCAGATGCTTAACCGACTGAGCCACCCAGGCACCCCTCTTTTTTTTTAAATGTTTATTTATTTTTGACAGGGAGCGTACACATGCGTGCAAGCAGGGGAGTGGCACGGAAGGAGGGAGACAGAGGATCCTAAGCGGGCTCTGCACTGACAGCAGAGAGGCCGAGGCAGGGCTTGAATTTATGGAACTGTGAGATCATGACCTGAGCCAAAGTTGGACGCATAACCGTCTGAGCCACCCAGGTACCCCAGGTACCTGTCTACTTTTAAGCTTATATTTGTTCTTATTTGATAAATATGCTATCAAGTCAGTTAGGCAGTGTCAATACTAAGAGTGTATTTTAAAACAGACTGTAAATAAGAATATTCAAGCACCATTTAACATAGAACATAAAGAGCTTATTATCCCATCATGCCCATAAACTAAGTGAATTTGACAGTAACAAGTATGCAATTTAGCATCGGCATGAAAGAGAATATAATTTTGACAAAAGACAGTTTCCTATTGTCTTTTCCACAAATGCACTTATTTCTAAGTAAAAATGTGGTAGAAAGAGCCCTGAACAAGATAGAATCTCATCCAGAGGTTATAAAGAAGCCACCACCAGGTTCGACTGGCTGATGCAATCTTTAAAAACAATATTTAAATACCTTTAGATGGAGCAAGCACACTGTTGCCCTCACCACTCCTACTCAAACTGTTTCACTGGGCCCTAAAGACAATTCAAATTTGAAAGCTGTGTCCTTTGCTGAGTCACATCTTTAACTTGATTGACTATTAAGTGGGGATTCCTTCTGTTCTACCTATTGCACAGGGATATTAGGCAGTAAAACGATCTATTACATATGAAACAAAAACTTTGGGTGAGAAGATGGTACAAAAGATCAAGTAAAGAGATTGCCTAAATTAATCATTAATCAGTATACTTAAAATTTGGCACCAAGAACAAGAATACACTTGATCTTAGCCAAAAGGCAGAGAAGCAATGAGAACAAGAATAGAATGATTAAAACACAGATGATTCAAAATGTCATTTTCACAATTGAATTTCTATTTCTTCTTCTCTAAATTTTAATCAAATCCAATAGCAAAAAGGACCCAACACTTACTTTACTTCTGCCATCTTTTATCCCTTGGGTAGAGTTTTAAGTAACAATAAAATGGCCCAGGGGGAAAACATGGGAGCAAGGAGAAAGACTCCCAAATTCCCAAATAATCTAAAGAAGAGCTGAAAAGAGGTTGTGACAAAAAAAAAAAAAAAAAAAAAAAAAAAAATTAAGATCTTTGTCTTGGAGCAGACCATAAGTATTGATATCTTTGTCCCTACTAATGGGTACTAAAAATATAATCTTTTATCTTTTCTACCAATACTAGATGGGTGGTAAAAAGTTTGGTAAAGGATAAAATTAACATAGATTTTAAAAATTCAAGCCAATAATTAGTTACTGTATATCAACTCTGGGTCTAATACTGTAAGGATATAACAGTAGATTATAGCATTACACTTGTCCTCAGGGATATTATCCTTAAAGAAAGACACAAAAAAATGAGAGACAGTAGAAAAACATTTGAGCAGAACACAATCATGTGTCCTACCATTGCAGTTAACTCCAGAGTTCAGTAACTACAAAGCCCACATACTTGGAATCTTTAGTTCAGTAAATTCAATAGGTTGTTCTGTGAATCCATACTTTCTTTTTAAACACAGTTCAAGTCTAGAGTCTGTCAACCTTGAATAAGTCTTTCAATTCTCCACCTCCAGGAAACTGACAAAAACATTATTTGCTGTGCTTAACATTTAAGGGATGATTCAAGCTTCCCTGGAGATCTGAACCTCTGGCAATGATTTCCTCCCCAACTTTATTGTATTATTTTTATTGCATGTCTAATACGCAAAATGTCTATCTTATGCCCTGCACTATGGATATTTAGGTGAATAATGCACAACTCCTACTTCAAATTCACAAAAAAAGACATGCATAGTTTTAATACAGCTAAATACGACAGAAATGTGTGAGGTATCAGTAGGATATAAGAACACACACGTATCAGGAATGGCAAGCTATCACTAAGATTAGAAGGGCACATATCAGTTTGCTCCATTGTTGGTGATGAGAAGTTTGATCATTTGAGTAAGAGGACAGCTGCCTGAGTTTTCACTGTAAAGATATCTTTGTCTCTTTATAAACCTGGTGGAGAAGGAAAAGATGGGTAAAAGGGTGTAGAATTTCTGGAAAAAATGGGATCTAGCCAGACAAAGCAGAGAAGAAGGGGTGAGAACACTAGGCAGAAGGGAGAGCAAAGCACCAAGCTGAGAAAAACTGGAGCATGGGCCTGGAGAGACAAGCAGGCCAGAGTCTGATGTGTCTAAGAATCAGCCAGGAAGATTATGAAGGGCCTTGAAAACTGGTTTTAAGGAGATTATTTTATCATCTAGGGTAGTATTCTCCAAAGTATGGTGTGCCCTGGGATGCTGGAGAAATTTTAATTGTCTTTTAAAATGTCTACACTTTTGTGTACATTTCATAAGGTGACAATAGTATATGTCTATGACGCATTAACTGAAATCAGGACCCTAAGAGAATGACTGGGGTGCGGGGGGTAGGGGACAGAATGAAAAGCTGTTTTACTTACTAAGCACTGAGAAGCACCCAGGAGAACCTGTTCAGCAGATGGCTGTACAAAAAACTGCAGATCTGGGGAGGGGACTTTGCCTGGACACGTAGACTGGGGACAACCACTGAAAACATGAAAGAAAAGAGCAGGACCAGTTGCAGAACTCTGGGAAACACTAACATTTACAACAATGTGATTACTTTTTTTCAAAAGGAAAATAGCACAAGGAGCAGTTTTTGCACTTTTTATTTAAAAACTTAAAAGAGCTCTCAAATACTAACAGCTGGTCCTTACAGTTTTTATTTGAGAGAGAGAGAAGGTGGGGGTGGGGGGAAAGAGAAGAGAGAGAATTCCAAGCAAGCTCTGCACTGTCAGCACAGAGTCCGAGTGGGGCTCAAACTCATGAACCATGAGATCATGACCTGAGCTGAAACCAAGAACCAGATGCTCAGCCAACTGAGCCACCCAGGCACCCCAGTAATAGCCGGTCCTTACTATTTTCATTGATGTATGAAAATAAGGCTCAAGTCTACCATGAAGGCAGTGGGGGAAGGCGGGGGGGGGGGCGGGGAGGAAGGCTTCTGCTAGTAACCAAGCAATAATTCAGAATGAAAAAATTGCATTTTGTTACCATGTGGGGTGGGACAGTCAAGAAAGATTTTAAAAGTGCACTATGAAACTCAGACATGATTACAGTGCTGGGCCAGAAAAAATACAAAGTGAGCCTGGAATGCCTTGTGTCAAAAAGCAAGCGTTTCAAGATTGAAAGGGACATATCAATAGCACAGAATGGAATTAGCCTAGAAGGGGGCTCTCCCTTATCAAATTTGGGATGATTTGGATGCCACAAAGAATAATGAACTTTAACACACCGAATATAAAAAGAAACTGTGAGTCCAGTAATATTCAAAGTATGACAGAAAGAAAAATGGAAAGCTGTTCTTCACAAAAAATGTGAGCTAAAAAATGTAGAATGAAGGGTGCAATTAGAAAATCCCCATGTTACAACTCCTATTCAATAACTGACTCAGATTAATAACCATCAGTGGATGTTAAAACCGTTGGCTTACTAATATAACGCTGTATGCTAACTACACTGGAATTAAAATTAAAAACAAAAAAGACACCAAACCGTTGGGATATTCACATAGCCTCACAGGTTCCATCTTAAATGAAAAAGTATTTTATGATGGAAACAGAAGACAGCTATGACTTTAACCAAATTTAGCTTCACCAATGATGGGACAAACTGATATCATGTGACTCCCAATGTTACACAAATGGGAGGTACATATCATCCAGGCAATATTGTTTAATTTAAATCTTATCGTGAGGAAACACTCAGAGAATTCCAGAATGTAGGACATTCTATAAGTTAACTAGCCTGTACTCTTCCAAAATGTATCAGGAAAGATTTACAAGGGGAAAAAAAAAAAAAAAGGGCAGGGAACTACTAGAAAAGAATGAAAGGAAGGACTCCAAACCCAGCGCATGAACTGTGCTTAAGTTCACAATAAAAACAAAACAAAAACATCTAAAGATATAAAGGATATTTGGGGAGCAAGTGGGAAGTAGGGATTGTATGTTAAATATTACTGAATCAACGTGAATAAATTTATTCAGTGTAATCATAGTATTGTGGTTATGCAAAAAAAAAAAAAAAAAGTCCTTGTTCTTAGAAGATACATGGTGATACATCCAGTGGTAAAGAGGCATCAGGATGACTAAAATTTATTTCCAAAGGGATCAGTAAAAAACAAAAACAAACCAGAAAAAAAGAAAGAAAAAAGGATAAATACATATAGAGAAGATAAAGCAAAGGTAACAAAATACATACAGTTGGTGAATTAGAGAAACAGATGTTCGTTGTACTGCTACCAGTTTTTCTGCAGTTTTGACATTTTTCAAAATAAAAGTCAGGAAAAACAAAGTAATCAATGTGTGACTAATATGTTATAGTTGATTTTACTTAGACGAATATACTTCTCATAAATGACTTAATACTTAAAAAAAAGCCCACCATGAAATCCCTTCCCATCAAAGCTAACCAAGCTAAGAGGCTGACTAACATGACCTCTGGCTAGTGTCAGCAACATAATTTATTTTTGTGTTTTTCCTCATGAATCTAGGATCACTTACCTGTGAAATGAACAAACCAGCAAAACACCTATAACATTCAACCACCTCACTAAAAACAATTTAACATTGGAAAAGCTGTAATCTTCTGGTTTTAAAATAATTTATTTCATAGGTCCGTTTTAATTTCATGTCTCAGAGCATACATTATTTAATCAAGAGGTGCTGGACAGAGATTGTAAAAAGGGAGGAAACATTTAGGATAAGAAACTGCCTCAATTCCATTAGGATTTGATCCTACTTTGTAAAGTCTTGCTAGGATAAATTTCTATCATACTTCTTTTGTGCTTACAAAAAACATTAACTTCTGAATTTCCAATGTTGTAAATAAAAATTTTTACAATTAAGTATGCATTCAATTGACACACAAGGCAACCAAATAATTGTCATCAACATTAGCATAATGTGTATTTCCTGTCACTGCACTAACATTAAACTAAACTTCAAACCACAAAAACATTGTGACTAACATTAAAAAGGCAAGCTGTAAGATACTCAAAGCTTATAAAGGACAAATTGCACATGGTTAAGATGGGACATCATTTGACAAGGGCTGGTGTTGTGCATACGGCTGCTTTTTTTTATAAGAAGGCCACCGGCAAACAGGGCAACAGTGTCGGCCCCCAGCCAACCACATCACAATGCAATTCTGATGGAACACATGACCACAAGGCAACCCCATTAGCAAACATCCGTTTTCAAAATTCTCTAGGCAAACAACACATTCAGTACAGTGCAGCATATCAGCAGGCCAAGTTAACCAATCAGGCTCCATATCTTCATTAGCATTATATAATCCATATGACCTCCCCTTCTTTTCGTATGGGCTGGTCTGACAATATTTATTGGCACATGAACAAGCCTCAGCATCACAGTGACTTGCTCTTCCTGGAGAATTGTGAACTATGCTTTGCTTATCTTCAAATACTTCCTTTTCACTGCTAAAAGTGTCTGTGCTCTCGCTGTCTGAGTCATTTTCAATATCTTGAGAACCCTCCGACATTTCCTCTTCAGAATGGACTCCAAGACATTTAAATCGCCACATTGGCAAATTTTTAATGTAATCAGTTGGTATCAGAGGGTGAAGCCAAAGGTCAGGGAAAGCTAACCGCTCCAAGAATAAGTCAGGGTCTTCGTCCCAATCAGATTCTATAGGAAAGTTCTGAAAAGAAGCAATCGGGTGGAAGAGGTAGCTGGTGTACCAGTCCCACAGACTTGATAACCATTCTAAGTTATTGGCATTGACTTCATCATTGTTGCTGTTGCGTCGTCTCTTCTTCTCAAAGTAATCAATTAGTAAACCATGCCCAAGGTACGTACTGAGAAATAGGGCCGGGTGGGAAGAATAGAACATCCAGTCTGCCCTTACCCATGAAGCCAGTGTGGTTGTATTAGAATATCGCAACAATTTTAAGCTATATTCATAAAAGCTATCTAAGTAAGGGAGCTGTAAAAAGCCCAACACAGGTAGCCAGGAAATAATTAACAGAGAGTTGTATGTCCCTAAAGTGCTTATGAGAACCACAAATCGCTTTATGGTTGCTCCTTGTGTGATAAATAAGTCCATCCAAGCCATAAGATTAACTAGAACCAAGCTCAAAACAAACAGATCATTTACTTCAGGTTGTAATGAGCGCAAAAATGAATCCATGGCCTGAAGGGATATAAATTCACCTGTGTGATTTCCATATCTGTAAATTCCTTCAGGAGTTCTAAGAATGTATGATGGCATGTTATATACACCAATATCTGTCATAAAACTCTTGTTGTCCCAATTTTCCACATTAACAAAAATAAACTCCACTCTTCCGGTAAACTTTATACTTAGTGCAGAGAAGAAAGCTGGGGGTTGGTCAAGGTTTGCAAATAGGTATATTTTTACCCAATATTGATCGCTTTTATTCCATTCTTCTTTCAAATGTTCAGCATTATAAATGGTTTTGATCCGAGAAGCTGCATGAGCAGTTATCCACTTAAAAATGTGCTCCACTTCAATCTTGCGTCCGCTATATTCTTTAAGCATGACTTTCCCTTTAGAAGTGCTCGTTTGTGGGACAGACATAATGAGCGTAGATCGCAACCAGCCTCTTCTCCTGCAGTATCTGTAAGAGAGCAAACCAGAAGTAACAACTAGGCTGGTAGATCAGCTAGCTTGCTCATCTTCACTGTTGTGCACCTTGTTTCCCCCTAACAAATTTCTTTAGCACCTGAAAGATACTCTTTCCCCCAAACCAAATAACCTCCAAATAATCAAAAGTAGTGCCAATACCTGGCAGTTGTACAAGAACAAAAGCAAGCTCTCTTTTTGTTGTTATTGTGCTTGTTTGTTTTTGCTTCATATCTCTGTATTTCTAGTTTTTTGAAGAATAGCCTTTAGTCAGGGAAATCAGAAAATACTTCAGCATCTATTATGTACCTACTACTGTATTATGTGCTTATAGGATCCAAAGATAATAGGAAAATAATTCCTGCTCACAGAAAATTGAAAATACTATTAAGGAAACAAAATAGAAGTATAAAGCTATATATATTCAATTACTAAATAATGTAAAAGTTCAAAAAAAAGGAATAAGGAGAGTTTGAGTTGGTGAAGATTTCATGAAAGGTTTGGGAATTGAACGAGGTCTTGAAGGTGGTTAGATTCACATGGGCAGAAAAAGACTAGGTTACCCTACATGCCAAGTCCCTGACTCGAATGCAAGATGCTTGAGGGGAGGAGCCATGCTGTGCCCATGTATTAACCCAAGCCCTCACCAATACCTGCCCCACACAGGCACTGCTACAAAGTAATCCATACGAAAACTCACCTAGGAAAGACCAAGTCCCATACTTTTTTGTATTCTCATCTCTTTAATGAAAATCATGAGGATGAGCATTTAATACAGATGAAACAAAGTTACGTTTTCAGATTAAGAAGAGATTCGGTCCAAGGATGAGTACACACAGAAGAATTTAACTCAAACTAAATCACTTGTTTAGATTTATCCAGTGTGGTCATGACTCCAATCCTTTGGAAATGGACAAGTTCTTGCTATACTACTTGTGACATCACTCTCTCCCTAAAAAACTAGATGAGGAATGAAAGGGAATGCTGGAAAATAAAAACAGCTGTTGTAGGACAGTGTAGAGATTATAAGTGAAAGATTTTCCTTTTTTAAAAATAGTATTTTCTAAAAACCTACCATGTGGAATTTTATGATATGTAAATTTACCTCAATAAGGTTGGAAAAAAGAAAATCTACCATGCAGATAATTTGTTCATTATAGATTTGTAATTGGATGGTTATAAATACTCAATTTCTTATTTTGCTATTCTAAATACTGATATAAAAATCATAAGTGTTATGCTTTACTTAGTAAGCATGGATTACATTTTATTTAAACAAGCACACTACACATTTACATGATCAGACTGAAAGTCTCGACGTGTCATAAAGTTTCATGATGACAATACAATTAATTGTATCTCAGGAATTTTGTGATATAACCTAAGGTAAGTGAAGACAGCATGTTATGTCATAAAGACAAGGTTAAGTAATGACTCTGAGAAACTATCTGGGTGACTCAGAATCACAGACCCCAATTCAGCTTCTTGTTGAGTTGATATACTTCCTTAACAAGATAGATTCCATTAATGTCAATATTGGTTTTTTCTTTCTTTCTTTTTTTTTTTTTTTTTTAAGTTTATTTTGAGAGAAAAGAGAGGAGGGCAGAGAGAGAGGAAGAGAGAGAGAATCCCAAGAAGCAGCCTCTGCACTGTCAACGCAGAGTCCAATGCAGGGCTCAAACTCACGTCAGCCTATTAACCAACTGAGCTACCCAGGTGCCCCAATATCAACATTGCTTTCAGTGAAATGGATTGAGAATTATGAATTCCTACAAAGAAAATATCTTCTATCCCTTAACACTGTATTTGTATAATGCAAGTAATTCATTGACATGAATTCTATTTTTTCCCTCTACTCCCAAAAGCAACAAGTCAAATAGGTAATTGCCTTATTTACATCTTAAAAAGCTTTAAGTAGCTTTAATTCTTAAATTTCATATGATACTTGTGATGACACATTTCTGCTCTTGGTCATCCTTTCTATCTTTCTATAACTACCTCAGGGAATATTGCCTTCTTAGTGCCATAAATTAAATGACAATTTTTGTGACAGAAAACCTTATTGTGCAAAACAGTCAAAGAAAGTCTTAGTGTACACATTTCTTCATGTAAGAAAACAAATGTATTCTGTGCTTTCAGTTCAGAATTAAGTGACAGCTTTAAGGTTTATCTTTCCAGATAGAATTTAAGAGTACCAAGGAAAAGAAAATGTCATATGGTCATCATATATCTTTTGAATTCAATCAGGTTTTCCAGACTTTAAAAAAAAACTCTAATACTTATTTTTTTAAATTTTTTAAATGCTTATTCATTTCTGAGAGACAGAGAGAGACAGAGCATGAGTGGGGAAGGGGCAGAGAAGGGAGAGCATGAATGGGAAAGGGGCAGAGAAGTGAGACACAGAATCTGAAGCAGGCTCGAGGCTCTGAGCTGTGAGTACAGAGCCTGATGCGGGACTCAAACCCACAAACCGTGAGATTATGACCTGAACTGAAGTCGGTGGCTTAACTGACTGAGCCACCTAGGTGCCCTAAAACTCTAATACTTATAAACAAGAGGCTACTTATATTTACCTAAACACTGGTCTGAAGAAGTCTAACAAACAAAAGTATATCATATCAATTTTAAAATTCTACTGCTAAACAGAAATAAAGACTAATGTACATATTTTTAAAAATAATTTTACATTACCTTATACTGATATAAAAACTTTTACTGCCAATTCAAAAAAACACTTTTGTAAAAATTCAAATAAATTCAATGACAATACCATGAAAATAACTTCTAGTTCTTAAAGTAAACCTTTTGAGATCTCTTAGAGAATCTGAAGATTAAAAATGATAGAAAACAGTGAGTTTGCTACTCCAGTTTCTTGCGTGGGATGTGTACTCAAAAAGGAACGTTAGTGGGGTGCCTGGGTAGCTCAGTCAGTTAAGTGTTCAACTCCAGCTCAGGTCATGATCTCGCGGTTCGTGGGTTCAAACCCCGCATCAGGTTCTGTGCTAACAGCTCAGAGCCTGGAGCCTGTTTCAGATTCTGTGTCTCCCTCTCTCTCTGCCCCTCTCCCACTTGCGCGCTGTCTCTGTCTCAAACATTAAAAAAATATTTTTTTTAAAGGAACATTATTATTTGTTTACATAATGTGGTTTCTTCAGACAAAGTCATTGCCCTCCCTGGCCTTCCAGGTTCACTGTCCAATCTCCCCTTTATTTTCCCTTCTCTGCTTATTCCACAGGCCCCCTGCCCTTCTACTCTCACCATAGGTCCTCCTGATCCCTGTTTGCCACTCAGCTCTTGCAATTCCAATGTTCTCCATCTGCTTTTTACTATTCCCCATCTTTCCAGCCGCCCAAAGACACACCCCACCTTGTTTTCTACTTTAGAAGGGAAAGGGAAAGGAAAGAAAAGGAAAAGAAAGGAAAAGAAAAGGGGCACCTGGGTGGCTCAGTGGGTTGAGCATCAGACTCCTGATTTTGGCTCAGGTCATGATCTCACAGTTTGTGAGATCCAGCCCTGCGCTGGGCTCCGCACTAACAGTGCCCCTCCCTCTCTGTCTCTCTCTCAAAATAAGTAAATAAACATTTAAAAAACATCTAAAATATTAAACATTAAAAAACCATTTAAACATTTTTAAAAAAAAAGGAAAAGAGAACAGACCTAACAGAAGGCTTTTTAGCCCTCTATCCTATATTGCTTGATTGAGGAATGAGAGGTATTAGGGCCAGGCAAGCAGGGCAAGAAATTAAAATTGCTGCCACGGGCAGAGTCAGGTGCTTCCCAGAGGTGGTGGTCCTGAACGTTCTTAAGAGGAGCTAACCAGATCAGGAAAGTATTGCTGTGCAATGGGACCAGCACATCGGAGGAGGCTGCCCTAGAAGCCACACCGGAGAAAAAACTCCGGTAAACAAAGCAAAATAAACATGGAGTGGAGAGTTTAGTGTTTATAAAAATCTGAAATTAAGATGACTCAATTATCCAACATATGATTAAAACACTTGCTAAATAACACTATTGCCTGCCCAGTTATACCCTGCATTGACATTCTTTATGTTGTTGTTGGTTATTTATTTATTTTGAAAGAGAGGGAGACAGAATGAGCAGGGGAGGGGCCAAGAGAGAGGGGGACAGAGGATCTGAAGTGGGCTCTGCACTGACAGCAGAGAGCCCAATGCAGGGCTCGAATTCACAAACCGTGAGATCATGACTGAGCCAAAACCAAGAGCTGGACGCTTAACTGACTGAGCCACCCCAGTGCCCCACCCGACATTGACACTCTGAACACACATTTCTGTATTTCCCCATTTTGTTCTTCTACATCTCCAAAATCCTCAAAAAAAGAAAAAAACAAACCTAAGCACAGCTTTTATGGCAATAGTTCTTATTCCAGTTGTAAGATTTTCCCAATAAAAGTTAACATGAATATGATAATATCAAAACTGATGTAAGTAACTATGCATCAAGACCTTCATTTTGTGATGAAACTGAAGATGAAGTAAAAGTGCTTTTTTAATAACAAAAAATAATAGCTGCAATCAACAAAAGAAAGCAAAATTTGCTCAAAAATGATCTGTTCCACCATAAATAAGAGGTGAGACTTTTTTAAAAAATTTTTTTAAAGTTTACTTATTTTGAGAGAGAAAGAGAAAAGGAGTGGGGCAGGGGCAAAGAGAGAAGGACACAGAGAATCCCAAGCAGGCTCTGTGCTTTCAGTGCAGAGCCCGATGCAGGGCTCAAACCCATGAACTATGAGACCATGACCTGAGCTGAAATCAAGAGTCAGGCACTCAACTGACTGAGCCAACCAGGGACCCAAAGAGGTGAGATTATTTAAAGATGAAAGATTTAGAGGAAAATATACAAAGGTAGTTTATATGTATCTCTTCACCATTCCTCACCTAGTATAGAATCAAAAAGTTTTTCAAAAGAAAAGCTAGAAAAATTTGTATTAAAATCCGCTAGACTCAATTATCATTTGAAATGATAAAATGCACTTTTGATGCATTTTGTTTCATAAGATTACACCAAAATAAGTCAAACACTGCTATTTCCTTCAGTTTTTCATATTAATAGATTATATGTTTTCTGTTGTGCTTACCTTATTTTTGAATTCTTTATTAATGTTATGTAACAATTTATATATAGCATGGGTTTAACCTTTATATTTTTGTAAATTTATTTTCACTTGGTATTTTTTAGTATATTTGTAAGTTACAGTGTCAAAATACATTAATTAGTTCATTGATTTTTTAAAAAATCAATTCCGAATATTTTTCAATAAAATAGTGATGTTAATACTGACTTTTGGCTTTACCTGAAAAAAAAAAATGAAAATATTGGCACTATCATTTGTCCTGGTATTACAATCACTAGTGAGGGTAAGAAAGATCTCTCACTCAAGACTCTATTTGGGAATGATGGAATCAAACCAAATGCAACGGTCTTTGATAAACGAAGGACAAAAATAACAACGATCTGCTTTTCATTAAAACATTAACACTAAGGCTGTTTTGGACATTTCAACAAAAGGCGTTGTTAGAATATGATCAAGACTCTGTGGCAAAGATGAGAATACGAGCTTTGTGGGAAGACGGGGAGACTGTGAGTTAGAAGATACAAGAACTTTCCTTCTTATCTCCAACTCCTAGGGGATCCTACACCCTACGGTGTGGATCACATCCTATAATACCAGTAAGCAAAACAATCTTGAGGCAAAATGAAGCAAACATGAGCCTAAAGGAGAAAAGGCAGGAAAATATGCGGTACAACAGTAGCACAGGAGGGTTTTCTACATACAGTTAATGGGCTTCCCACTGGGGCCACATGTAAGTAAGTAATACAGACAGTTATATTACTTACGTTAGAAACTACCTAATGTTGTGGGGTTTTCTACATATACATCATACACCCCCTCCTCAGCACTAAACACAACATGCTATATATGCTAATCTTTTATTAAATATTTACTGAATGGATAATTAAATAAATGAATACTTGTAAGTAAAAATTTGATGGCACTAGAAGTTGAAATAAAAAGCACTTCAGGGGCGCCTGGGTGGCTCAGTCGGTTGAGCGTCCAACATGGGCTCAGGTCACGATCTCATGGTTCGTGAGTTCAAGCTCTGCATCGGGCTTGCTGCTGTCAGTGCAGAGCCCCCTTCAAATCCTCTGTCCCCCCCCCCCCATCCCTCTCCCGCTCTCAAAAATAAATAGAAATAAAAATTAAAAAAGCATTTCCAAGAAATAATGTAATGATGAAACAAGAAATAACATGACAAATGAAATCGTGGAGATGATGACAAAAGAACACAAAAATGCCTGCAAGGATTCTTATCTGAGAAAATGGGAAAAACAAAAGACAAAACAGTAAAGAACAGAAAAAGGACAGGTAGAAAGAGTACATGCCTGATTTAAAAAAATGAAGTTGAAACTGAGAACTGAGGGTTGATGGGGGGTGGGAGGGAGGGGAGGGTAGGTGATGGGTATTGAAGAGGGCATCTTTTGGGATGAGCACTGGGTGTTCTATGGAAACCAATTTGACAATAAATTTCATATATTAAAAAAAATAAATTAAAAAAATACAAAAATTCAACTGAATCTGAATTTGGACACTGGGATTAGGGAAAAGGGCACATCTAGGAGCAGCTGTACAGCAGATGGAAATGAGTGTCCACATGTAAACCAGAAGTCAGAATTATGACAAAAGATTTTGATCAGCACAAAGCTATAAATGTGCTGAAGTCTCTTTGGGAAGAAAACTGAAACAAAAGGACTGAAGACATACTCTTAAGAGTCACCCCCACTAGGAAGAATATGGAAGAATGGGATAGAGAGAGAAAGACATCTCAGAAAGGAAGTAAGTAACTGCCAGTTTATCAAAAACTATTTATCAAGCGCCTGTGTAACCCAAGCATGCTAAACATTATGATTAGCTTTCAGTTCAAATAGGCTTCTAATATCATGGTCTTCATTGAGTGAGACAATTCTGGTCAGAACTCAAATTCTAAGAATTGCCTAATCAACTCACCTGGGGTCACTGGAACAATTAAAAGTGCCTGTACGTATTCCAAATCTTGACACCTTTTTCACCATTTTCTCCCAGTGGATTTTACCGACCAAGGGACTTCTGTCATTTGCTATGACCTATTCTCCCAGAAACAAAAACAGAAACTTTAATTACCTAAAATGAAGTCAAACCAACCACTTATATCTATAATGTATCTTCACCTTTTGCAAAAAGATCCTGTTCTGTTCTATCATCATTGCAATTCTTGCAGAATGAATAACTGTCCGACTGAAAAGGCTTAAAACATTGAATACAGTGCATTAAACTTCCACACTTTATGGCAGTTACATTGAGGGGAATCAAAATCATATTAAAAAGCTAGCCACATCCTCCACCCTGATTCTTTAGAAATAAGGTACAGAGGAAGAAAATGGCCATTGGAGTCATTTCTCCACTATGAAAATTTTAAACAATACAAATAAAGCTTACTAGAAATGATCACATGTGAGTTCAAGGAGTTCAAATTTCACTTTTTAAAAGTATAATTATGGAGCCAAGAGTCAAACATTTGTTTTCTATTAAACTATGCTCTGACTAAATCAATACTACTACTTCTACAGCTTTTTCTTAACAATCACGAAAATGTTCTAATATATAAAAAGAATTACCACAATGAATTCTACACTCTTGAACGTCTACTTCAAATCTGCCTATAGCTTTCAAACACAATTAAGATTGGGAGAAGTACAAGATTTAAAAAAAAAAAAAAGAAAAGAAAGAAAAAGGAAAAAACTGTAAATTAACCTTCAAAATGTGTAATGACATCTTTCTTGGCTTTTCTAATCGTTAACACCTTTTCCTTTTATTCCCTAATCTTCCTGCTTTGAATGAAGGCAGGACTTCAACACAGATACCAATAAAAAGCGAATTATCTATTAAAAACAAAACCACAAAAACAACTAAACGGGAACTTAAAGGAAAGCCAAAAATGTCTAAAGTCTTCATGAACCATCTGTTTGATTTATTTTAAGCCCAGGGTATATAGGCCAAGTTTATTTTCACAAATGCTATGCAGCTGATGTTATCTAATTGAAAATTACAACACAATACTCTGGGGTCCTTCCTGGGAGGAAGGGCCAGTTTCATGGTCACAAAGCCTTCAGGAAGTGAAATCCCAGGTTATGTGTGTGAAATAAGTGCCAATAGTCTACTCCCTAGGAGATGCAAGAGCGGTCCAGCTACCTCATGGTAGCCTTTCTGCTGGGAAGCCTAACAAATTTCCAGGGCAGCAGAAAGAGAGTACATGGTGGTGACAAGTGACTTGAAATTCACTTTATGTGCAGACGGAACACTGTCCACTAACCCCTGCCATATACCACTGCTACTGTCATCCCCACATCTACAGAGATGTGCATACACACCTAACATTTTGTAACAACTCTGATGCTTAATAAATACACAAACACATACACAATTTAGGGCACTAAATAAATGGTTTTGATAGTGCTTTTCAGTGAAAATAGGTGGTCTTATTGAGGGAGAGAGACACCAGTTATTATTTAAATGTTCAGATGGTGGAGGTAACCAGGGAAAGGGCAATCTGAGGACATGAAAGCTTTTTCTGAGGTTTATATGTTACCCACTAAGTCTCTACTTTCACATTTTTTTTCATGGTCCAAAATGGCTGGATATATTTTACATGAATAACGAGGAAGATAAAGCAAGGCAGATATTTCTTTTCTTTTTTTTCCCCTACTACTCAAGAGTCAATATGGTAGGTGTGTGTGGGTGGCTCAGTCGGTTGGGCATCCAACTCTTGATCTCAGCTCAGGTCATGATCTCACAGATTCGTGAGTTCGAGCCCCACATTGCGCTCTGTACTGACAGTGCAGAAACTGCTTGGGATTCTCTCTCTCCCCCTTTCTGCCCCCTCCCACGCTTGTGCATGCACACCCTCTTTCAAAATAAATAAATAAGCATTAAAAAAAAAAAGGGTCAATAATGGTAGTTCATCTTTTCATCAAGTAATCAAAGAAATCTTGAACTTATTTTCCAGATTACTGAGAAGGATTGAGAAGTCTCTGTGCAATCATATCACCATACTCCCTACTTTTTAAAAGAACTCTTTCCTAAAGAGCTTCCTTTTCATTCCCATTTCCCAATCAAGGCTGTAAATAACCCAAAAATTTCAGGTCTGTGTTTATAATGACATTGCATGAAGGGGTTAAGAGGTTGCTTTAGTCAATGTAAGGTATGGCCCTGAGTCTGGGGGCATCCTTCAGTGAAGATCTTATCCACCACTCACATATCTTTCAGATTTACAAGAGCTCCAATTCTAGAAGAGGAAGTAAGAATGAGAGGCAGTTGTTGGCAGGCACTCCTGGTTATAGCACAGACAACACAAGTCTGTGATCAGAGGTGGGAACATCTAAGCAGGTATGTGACAATGTTTACCCCCAGGGCCTTATTTATTCAGCAAGCTGTTCTAATACCTGCTTTTGAAGAGTTTAATGATCCCTAACAGAGAAAGCCACACAAAAATGAAAACTCCCCTAGGCATTCATTGCATGAAAGCATTTTGTTTGACTCTGCAGTTATATTTATGTAGTTAGAAATTGCTCTGTCCAATGTTCTATATAGTTATATTACTCAACTAAAGGTCTAGCATAAATTAAACTTTGTAGAGGCTGAATGAAACCACCACTAAACATTTTAATATCTTCACAAAATAACTCATCTGGCTGAGTCACATGGCACAATCAAACATTCTAAGCCTATTACTACTGGGTCACACCAGTAGGAGTTCCCAACTTACAGCTCATATCCAAAAGTATGCACGATGATTCTGAGTGGCACTCACACTGCTGGTCTTATTAAAAGCAGAGACATACTCCTCGGCAGTTCAGGAAGGATGTTGTGTTCTCTGTGGGGAATATTTTCAGAGACTAGAAAAAAACTAGATGAAAGTACAGCCTGAGTTCCAAGTCTGGGACAGACTTGGCAGGATAGGCTGGAAGTGAAAGAATCTTTCCCTCCCCCTTCCCAGGGTATCTGCCTAACTGGCATCCCCACACTGGCTCACCATTGTATCTCCTGCAGCTAGTATAGTGCCTAACTCATTTGGGTACTCATTAAATATTCATGCTGAACTAAATTGTTTCAGCTTTTTACAGCTTAGTAACTTCATTCTTCAACTTTTGCCTATACAGATTCTCTAAAGCCGCCAAGTTTTGACATCTACTGTAAGTCCCTTCCCCAGCAACCTGTCATTTGGAATATTTTCTGGACAAATGCTAGCATAAAAAGTACTTTGCTATCCAATTACATATCAATGTGCTTGACCCCAGTGAGACATAAGGACTTCTAATTCAATGAATTTAGAAATATACTTTTTCCAGAAAAAAACTACCGTAATTTTCCCAGGTTCCACTTCACTGTCTAAAGAGTTATTTATCTCTCAAGATGCTAGCACCAATATAGATGATCTAACTCAGCTGGGAAAGTTAATCATATACTGAGATTTTTACTGATCTACACATTTTAGTAAATCAAACTGTAAGCTGTTTTATGACACAGGCTATAGGTTATTCATCTTTGTGCCCTCAGTGCTAATCACAAGGTTCAGCTGGCACACATTAGATTTCAATAAATATTTGTTAGATGGTTGGATGAATGGATGAAACCAGTGGGTTTGCTGGTACATGTTTAACAACCAGCCCTCCAGAAGAAAAAGGAAGCTCTGATTTCTATTACTTGCTGATTTCCTTGGTATAAATACTCCCATATGGCCAATTTCAAGTTACCAACGTGCTATCTCTAAACATGGAATTGGGAAGAGATCTTAACAGTCACTCTTCATGAAGCAGTATGAGCTGGCTCCAGCATACCATGCATGGAACTACGTTGGACAGCGTGTGATGCTAAGTGCACATATTTTCTGATGTCAACCTTGTGTAGTCCAGTTTAAAATTACCAAAAAAAAAAAAAAAAACCACCTGGGGCTCAGTTTACTGTCTGTTTCCTTCCACATGTATTATAGGTATTACACTGGTATAAGGGGGAAAAAAAAAAGCCATATATTTTTGCCTAATGTTTACAGGTGGGTTTTATTAGTAATCAGAGTACCTGCCATAGATGCCATACAGCATCTAGACTAAATTAAGTAACACAACTCCCCAGAACAGGAGAGCTGTGCTGTGATATTTTCTGCATCTCTCAGTATTTCATTTTATTTTATTTTTTTTAACGTTTATTCATTTTTGAGACAGAGAGAGACAGAGCATGAATGGGGGAAGGTCAGAGAGAGAGGGAGACACAGAATCTGAAACAGGCTCCAGGCTCTGAGCTGTCAGCACAGAGCCCGACACGGGGCTCGAACTCACGGACTGTGAGATCATGACCTGAGCCGAAGTCGGACGCCCAACTGACTGAGCCACCCAGGCGCCCCTCAATATTTCATTTTAATAAGGAGTTTCTACTTTCAAAATCATAGACCAACTTTTTTCTTTTTTTTAATGTTTATTTATTTTTGAGAGACAGAAAGACAGCATGAGCTGGGGAGGGAAAGAGAGAGGGAGACACAGAATCTAAAGCAGGGTCCAGGCTCTAAGCTGTCAGCACAGATCCTGACGCAGGGCTTGAACCCACAAACCGTGAGATCATGACCTGAGACAAAGTCAGCCACTAAATTGACCAAGCCACCCAGGCGCCTCAATCACGGACCAACTTAAGTAAATACATGCAACTTGTATAAAACCATTAAAAATGGGGACAAGTTGGGAATGCAAGCTGGTGCAGCCACTCTGGAAAACAGTATGGAGATTCCTCAAAAAACTAAAAATAGAACTACCCTACGACCCAGCAATTACACTACTAAGTATTTATTCAAGGGATACAGGTGTGCTGTTTCGAAGGGACACATGCACCCCACTGTTTATAGCAGCACTATCAACAACAGCCAAAGTATGGAAAGAGCCCAAATGTCCATCGATGGATGAATGGATAAAGAAGATGTGGTGTATATATACAATGGAGTATCACTCGGCAATCAAAAAGAATGAAATCTTGCCATTTGCAACTACTGGAGGGAGGGATGGAATTGGAGGGTGTTATGCTAAGCGTAATTAGTCAGAGAAAGACAAATATATGACTTCACTCACATGAGGACTTTAAGAGACAAAACAGATGAACATAAGGGAAGGGAAACAAAAATAATATAAAAACAGGGAGGGGGACAAAACAGAAGAGACTCTTAAATATGGAGAACAAACAGAGTTACTGGAGGGTTGTGGGAGGGGGGATGGGCTAAATGGGTAAGGGGCACTAAGGAATCTACTCCTGAAATCATTGTTGCACTATATGCTAACTAATTTGGATGTAAATTTAAAAAGAAATTAAAAAAAAAGAAATAATAGATGAATTCAAAAGCATAAAAAAAATGGGGACAAGTGATTGACAAAAACAAAACTCAATAGCATTTAATTATTTCTTTGGTATCTTCACTAGCTTTCTTTATGAGTAAGCAGAAATAAAAGTTTTTTACTAAACAGAAATAAAAGTTTTTCACCAGAACAAAATAAATGGTACAGTGGTTTGCTATGTATTTCACCTTTAGAGTCAAGAAAGGAATAAAGGGGTTAGAATCTCCCTGAACAAAGCTTTGTCTAGAAACAAAGATAAACAAGTTTTATAACAGCTATTAACTCTTTTTAGCCAAACAGGAAATAGAGTAACGTGATACTCTGGTAAATATTGACCCAAAGTTTTACTTTAAATCAGGTGATGCTTTTCACTGCTACCTCAATTCTAGTGACGTTAAATTCCTTATGATGGGGATAAAGCCAGTAGGGAACAAATAACACAGTCCTTCCTTGAACAAAGGTCAAAAAGAGAAATAGAAATGTTAAGATAAGGATAAACCCATAAACCCCACAGCGCATGCTAACTTTTCCATTTCAGGCTAGCCACTGTCCCATCTGCCTAAGAGTTTTCTGGGGTGGGAGCAGGGGAAGTAACTGTCTTCAATTTGTGATACTCAGATAATTGGGTGGTGGTAAAATCAAAGAATCCACAATACTAGAAGATAAATAACTAATGAAAGATATGAGCAGAGGTTAGGAACAAAGCAGGGAAACTTAGATTGTTAGAACTACTAGAAAAAAGAAGACTTAGTTGTTCCATGGGTTATATAGGGTGTTATATGTCCCATATGTGTTGTTGCCTGGAAAACTGAAATTAGTTGTGTTCACTTCATATTACAGAGACTACAGGATAGAAGTGGAAAAGCTTCACATGAAAAGGAGCATCCTACTATTCTGGTTTAATGTAAGGATAATTCATGAGCACTAACACATTTTAGAACAATTAAGAAGAGAAAGACATAAAGACCACTAACATGTATCATGCAGCAAATAAAAGCATGAGCTGCACAGAAGACAGATTCAAAAGGAATACAAATTAAGTAATTTATAGAAATTTATTCTTCTCGTGTAGTGTCATTCCATGTGTCATGTCACCAAAAAAGATAACCAACCTAGATTACCAATCCACTACAGAAAAATAATGAACTGACCAAGTGATGAAACAGGTAAGTAATATACCCATTTATTAAGGTCACATTTTCGGGGTGCCTGGGTAGCTTAGTTGGTTAAGCAACCAACTCTTGATTTCAGCTCAGGTCATGATCTCACAATCTGTGAGATCAAACCCTATGTTAGGCTCTGCACTGAGAGCGTGCAGTCCACTTAGGACTCTCCCTCTCTCTCTGCCCCTCCCCCACTCGTGTGCACTCTCTCTCTCAAAATAAACTTTAAAAAGTCATACTTTCCCTAAGTAAATCCAGACATCCTTTCAATGACATACGAAGCCTAATGTCCTAATTATCAGTTTTATGATGCCTAACTACATTTTTTTCTCAATAAATACAAAAGGAAACCATAATTCATTGCAGTCAGGAAGGATATTAGAAAAATGGGAGGAAAAGAAAGAACTCTGATGTGTTTAAGTATTTCTTATACAGGATACCTACAATAAAGGCAATCTGAAGAGGACTGAACTGGCTGGGATCTATGCACTCTCACAAATTAAAAAAAAAAAGAGCCAACTAAAATTGGTCAGCTTCTTTGAAAATAAATAGAAAAGAATAATTCAAATTATTAAAAACAGAATTTTTAAGTTATCCTTCACAAGAGATTGGATAAATATGATTTGAGCTGAAAGAATGACAAGCAACCAAGAGAATACTTGTTTCTAACAGACATTTTCAATTTAAAAAACAAAACAAAACAACAACAACAAAACTAAAAGCCCTCTTTTAAGAGTTTAAACTAATGTCTGTGCTGATGAGCTTAGCTTGGTGACTTGAATGAGGACAGGGTTTCAATCTCAATCTTCTCAGTTGTCCTGCCAGAGATTGTTCTTCTAAGCCCAGCCAGTTTGACAGATGTAAGCCACTGGCTCCAAGGGATATAAGCCAGACATTGGTGATCAGTGCAAATCCTGAAGGTCACTGGAAAAACTAAATGTGTGTCCTACTACCATTAACACACAGAAAACCATATAAACACATTCCACTTTTCTTAGAAGCCATTTTTCAATCACTAATACCTGTGAGGCTTAAAAAATATTTTCAGAGGAAAAGAATTTAGTGATTACAATTTAAATGCTAACATTCACTATCATTCATTATTTGTTCTTCATTTCATTCAAGTGTCACTTTATCAGAGAATTCTTTGCCATTCTCTGACTCCTTGCCTTGTTTTTCTCCTTAGCATTTTCCACTAACTTGATGTTGTATTAAATATTTACTCACTTATTGCCTACCTCTCCCAACTGGAATGTGAACTGCCTGAGAGAGCAAGGACTTAGCCTGCTGTATGTTCCTGGTATATCTCCAGGGCCTGGCATACAACTAACTGCTAAATAAACTATTTCATATTTTAAGGGAGTTTATATCTTTTTTTCTTTTTTATATTTGTGGGGGTTTTTTTTTTTGAGGTGGGGGAAGGGCAGAGACAGAAGGAGAGTGAAAATCTTAAGCAGGCTCCACACCCAGCTAAGAACCTGAGGCATAAAGCCCAATGTGGGGCTCGAACTCAAACACCATGAAATCATGACCTGAGCCAAAATCAAGAGGTGGACACTTAACTGGCTGAGCCACCTAGGCACCCCAATCCATGGTTATATTTAATAGAACATTAAAAAATAGGGCACTGGGTGGCTCAGTCGGTTAAGCATCTGACTCTTGATTCTGACTCAGGTATGATCTCAGGGTCATGAGATGGGGCTCCGCACCGTGCTTCACATTGACAGTGCAGAACCTGCTTGGGATTCTCTCTCTCTTTCTCTCTCAAAAATAAACAAACTTAAAAAAGAAAATAGCAGATCGTTTGTAAGCCAGGAATACATGTTAGTGAACCAGAATGTGTTCATTTTTTATAGGCAGAATCCTATATACCAAAAGAATTTCTAGACTTTTGACATGGCTTTTCCAAGTTTGGAAGGTGTTCTGCATCTTTATTATTCATCTCTATGGGATCATTCAGTGTATGGACACTTAGAGAACGTAGGGAAATGGGACAGGCTATTCAACTCAATCTCAGTAATAAAACTAAAATTATCAAAACCAACCAGTCTTTTTTTTTTTAATTTTTTAAATGTTTATTCATATTTGAGAGACAGAGAGAGACAGAGCGTGAGTAGGGGAGGGGCAGAGAGAGAGGGAGACACAGAATATGAAGAAGGCTCCAGGCTCTGAGCTGTCAGCACAGAGCCTGACGCGAGGCTCGAACCCTCAAACCGTGAGATCATGACCTGAGCCAAAGTTGGATACTCAACCGACTGAACCACCCAGGCACCCCCCAAAAAGCCTTTCTTGATCAGACTATCAGATATGAATATCTAGGAAAGGAAATGGAATTAACTATTCACTTATAAATTAAAGCTTTAAAGATGCTAGTTTATTTTTCAATACCAATTAATTCAGAGAAATAAACTAGAATTTCATGGATAACGTATAGACTATATCCACAATCTCCCAGGGTCTCCATTTGCTAAATTTAAAAATTACTGAATTAGATAATCTGGCAGGTAAAAGGTCAGACACAATAGGAAGACAGCATGTAAAGGAAAGTCATGAATAGTCAACGTAATCACCTGAAGAATTCCCAAACCTCAACTCTTTAGCCCCATGGACCATAGTATTGTTACATCTTCCTTAGGTGTATATGTTTTATTTGAGGTCAAGTACAACAGAAAATCTATCTATAATCATATTGCAAATCTATGACAAGACCAGATCTGCATCTAACTGCATCTGAGCTCATAGCTTTTTCTACCATATTTTGACGTCATTGTTCTCAGAAATATGAAGAAGCAATTTTGATTTTTATACCCTGAATCAAACTTGGCCAACCCCAGTGTTAAATGACAAAAGTAGCTGACAAAAAATCAGGAGTCCTGAGATTTGATCCTGATTCAATAATCATAATTTTAGCCAAAATCATGCTGTTAATTTGGTTGATATTTTATTTTAAATGAACTTACATTTTTAAAAAAATTAAATAACTTTATCCTTGCCTAAATATCTGTGAAATTAGATGTTCAATGCAATATTGATTTTTCTAATTTGTATAAAAATCCATAAATGATGACGTGTGCCCATTCACTTACCATCAAGTGATACATAAACCGCACTTTGCGAAGCATAAAAGATGAATTTTTAGACCCTTCATAGCTCTACAACTCTAATATGCTAACTCAATTTCACAGTTTTGATATCACAAGAGCTAGGGTTTAAAATTATCATCTCATCAATTTCATAAGCAAAGTAATGAGCACTCCCCACCAGTCCCCACAATATCTTTTCCTCTATTGTCACAAAGTTGGCTATTTCCCTAATAGCAGGATTTTCTTACTTCTACTTCAGGGTTTTTCCTCTAGATACAAAAATCATTTGGATTACTGCATTACAAACTGGAGTTAATCAAAACTGTAACAGCGCAAATCACTCAACAAAAGGAATAGATGTGTGTTTCTTACTTTCATGAGGATCCAACAACCAAAATGGATTTGTTTCTGCTGATTCTAACCAGTCAACCCTCTTTTCCCAACACTTCCCCTCCCCACTCTTCAATCTTCATTTTCCATGGTCTGTAGACCTCTTTAAGAGGATACTGGAGCCTACCTATGAGAATTGAGTTATGCTGAAGAAACACGACACAAATATATAGAAGTGTCACCAGCTGGTGAATACTATTTTGGTAAAAATAATTTTACTTCTATCACTTTACTTCTGATACCTGAACCAGCCAGATGCCATCTTTTGTGTCTTCTACAAGCTCATAGAAGTGCATTTCACCACTGAAATTGGTACTAGAAACAGATTCAGATGCTTCTTCTTCCTTGAGTGCAGAATAGAGCTCACCTTCCATCAAGTCACCTGAAGAAAGAAAAAAGTAACAGCAGTAAGATTTCAAAAATCCTACCTTCCCAACTTCAATGATTAATTCCATTACACACTGTTAAAAATCATGTCATAGGACTTCCATTTCCCTCTATAGAAGAGTAGAACCTGAATACACCCATTTAAGATTCAGTCAGCCAGTATGTCATAAGAACCTAGTATATGTCAGACAAAAGTGAACAGACAAAAATCCATCTTCTCATGGAACTTACATGCTAGTGAGGTCATCACATAATTTATTAGGAAATTACTTAATTTCCTGGTAAGCCCAAAAAGCCATCACAGTATCTAGTTTTGTGTGTGACATGCCCAGGCTTCAAATAATTTTTAAACAGTATGATTTACATACTTCAGACTTGTAAGATTTAGAAATGGGTTTACGGAATTTGCCATCACCACCTGCTTAAAATAGCAATAGGGCCTGTAAGACTTGAAGGTTAGATACAAAAGATTACCTGTAAGAAAAAACTCCATACTCAAACTTTCAGTGTAAGTTGAGAGCTTATATGATCAAGTAAAAAGGAAAACACTAATGTCAAATTATTCTAATTTTGTCTTAAATGTGAAAACAAGCACTGTATCATGATAGCAGCAACATCATTTATAACGAATACTTCAATTATAAAGTTAAACTGCTATACCAAGACTTCTCTGCTATAAAAGGTGTGATCTGAGTCATATTTTTGTAGGCTGTGTGCATTCTTTAAATGATATGTGCATTCTTTGTACACTCAAAGTGACAAGTATTTTTAGGCCCAAAGGAAGCAACACAAATAAAAGTCAAAAGAAAAACGTTTTATTAAATTTTTTAGCATGAGAAGTGATTTGGCTGTGGCAGTGAAGATACTTCTCATTTCTGAACCTAGAAAATTCATTTATTAGGGATCTACTTTACTCCATTTCCCATTCCCCGCCCCCACGGTAGAAGTAAGTTACCATAAACCAGACAGTAAACGAGAAGAAAAAAAACCCGATTTTATGTTTTCCCTATAAAAAAGTATCACGTTTACATGCAAATATTACACATTTATATCACTACCCCAGTACTGAAATACAAATTTGATAACCCTTAACCTGGAAATATGTGAGTGCTCAACTCCTCTGGAGTTAGTATTCTTGTCTATCACACTACACGGCTATACAGTACTAAATAAGGGGAAAAAAATGCCTTGTTAAAGACACAGCAGATCTACTTGAAACAACAAAAAAGATAACCATCAGTTTCAACTGCTTCCTACAGCAACCCAGAATGCCTTTCTCTAGTTACAGTACATTCCCCTTCCAGGACGTTTACCTAAACAAAGATATATTTTCTTCAGGGGTGAAAAAAAATTAACTATATATCTTACTTAATCCTCCCCAAACCAACAGTTACGGCCAACGCATTTTTCTTTAAAATGTTAAACAAATATTCACTTAGCACTACTTCAATTCTATGTCTCAGAGCATTTACAGTGATGCAGCAGCGTCTGTGACTTCTACAAGAGAAAAGTTTACATCCAAGACATAAGGATTTTTTTAAAAAACCCTGACAGTAATACAAACAAGGTAGGAATTCACAAAAAATAAACTCACTTCATTTTCACCAAACTTAAAGTATGAAAAGCCAATACGGTACAGTTCACCCTTTCTCGATATTTATCCTCATGATTTAAAAATTATATCTTAGCCCTAAGTGCCTCTTTGATAGTAAGTATTCCAATGATATTTTTCCCTCCTGTTATTATGCTATTATTGTTATTTATTATTATCGTGACAAACACTGCTATCTACAGACAACGTTTTGGGGTTTTCCTTCTCTTATATCCTTAGGAATTTCGACTGACAATGCTTTCCAGTTTGTCTGCAACCGGCTGACATTCCCTAATTTTAAGAAAATGGTTTCTTACTAAACATTGCTAAGAAGCTGCACTTAAATCTGTTATTAAAAAAAAAAAAACAACAACAGCTTAAAAAGACACAGCAACACCCCCACAAATAATTCCAGCCCCCTTCTCAAAACTGGGATTTACTTTTTTTTTTTTTTTCCCCGCAGAAAACCTGGACAGCTCTCGAAGTTGTCTGCGTAACCCACCCAGGTAATGCCCCATTCTGAGGGAACCACTAGGCACGAGGAAGTACAAGTCGCCCCCTCCACCGGGTGGAGGGGGACCCCACGGTAGCCCGATACTCGCCTGACTTTTCCACCAGCTCCCGGACATCCTTCTTCTCGGGCAGCCCCGAGTACCCCAGCCCCCGGCACTCCAGAATGGTCTTCAGCTTCTTGAAGCTCAGCGCCACCGGATCCACCAACTGGGTGGCAAAGATGCCAGTTTCATACCACACAATGGCCTCAAAAAACCTGGCCAGGACGAACAGGACCAGAAAATAGAGGAGTAGGAAAAACAGCTTCAGCCACATCTTCCCCTGCGTCTTCTCTCTTCTCAGAGAGCTCAGGAGACGAAAAAGAGGGGCGCGGAGCGGGGGAGTGTGTGCTCACGCCCGCCGGGGCGCGGGCACTATCCCAGCGTGGTCCGGCCTCGCCGCCCTCACTGTCGCGCCATCGCCGGCCCGGGGGCTGGGGGTTCGGCTATTTGTGCGGGGTTGAGGAAGAGACGGGGAGGGGCAGAGGCGCAGAGCCTCGCGCGGGGCCTTCCCGTCGAGAGGCGACAGACATAAAGCGGGGGGGAAACACTAAAAAAACCCCATCAGTCAAACACCGAAAGGAGCGGGGCGCGGGTGGGCCCTCGGGGAACAAAACGAGGGACGTCTCCCCCGGCGGGGGGCTCTGACCGAGGTGGCGGGGTGGGTCTTCCAGCACCGTAATCTCAAGGGGGAAGGAGGAGGCCCCCCAAATCATTCAGATCCACAAAGGAAGGCTGGGCGGGAGGCCGGGGCCGGAGGGGCGGCGGGCCGGGGAGGCGGTTGGGGCCGGCGGGCGGCGGCCGGGCTCCCGCGGCGGCTGGTCAGGAGGGCGCGGCGCTCGGCTCCGCC